>NW_026284213.1:195000-235575 GCF_023373465.1 Oncorhynchus keta
ATACAACAGACTAATATCCCATAATACAACAGGCCCCGTCTCCATCCTGTATAACAGACTAATATCCCATAATACAACAGACTAATATCCCATAATACAACAGACTAATATCCCATAATACAACAGGCCCCGTCTCCATCCTGTACAACAGACTAATATCCCATAATACAACAGACTAATATCCCATAATACAACAGGCCCCGTCTCCATCCTGTACAACAGACTAATATCCCATAATACAACAGACTAATATCCCATAATACAACAGACTAATATCCCATAATACAACAGACTAATATCCCATAATACAACAGACTAATATCCCATAATACAACAGGCCCCGTCTCCATCCTGTACAACAGACTAATATCCCATAATACAACAGACTAATATCCCATAATACAACAGACTAATATCCCATAATACAACAGACTAATATCCCATAATACAACAGACTAATATCCCATAATACAACAGGCCCCGTCTCCATCCTGTACAACAGACTAATATCCCATAATACAACAGACTAATATCCCATAATACAACAGACTAATATCCCATAATACAACAGACTAATATCCCATAATACAACAGACTAATATCCCATAATACAACAGACTAATATCCCATAATACAACAGACTAATATCCCATAATACAACAGACTAATATCCCATAATACAACAGACTAATATCCCATAATACAACAGACTAATATCCCAAAATACAACAGACTAATATCCCATAATACAACAGACTAATATCCCATTATACAACAGGCCCCGTCTCCATCCTGTATAACAGACTAATATCCCATAATACAACAGGCCCCGTCTCCATCCTGTACAACAGACTAATATCCCATAATACAACAGACTAATATCCCATAATACAACAGGCCCCGTCTCCATCCTGTATAACAGACTAATATCCCATAATACAACAGGCCCCGTCTCCATCCTGTATAACAGACTAATATCCCATAATACAACAGACTAATATCCCATACAACAGACTAATATCCCATAATACAACAGACTAATATCCCATAATACAACAGGCCCCGTCTCCATCCTGTACAACAGACTAATATCCCATAATACAACAGGCCACGTCTCCATCCTGTATAACAGACTAATATCCCACAATACAACAGACTAATATCCCACAATACAACAGACTAATATCCCATTCTCTGTTGTCAGGGACATACTATCACAGGACATGTTGACCAACAGCTCTGTTGTCAGGGACATACTATCACAGGACATGTTGACCAACAGCTCTGTTGTCAGGGACATACTATCACAGGACATGTTGACCAACAGCTCTGTTGTCAGGGACATACTATCACAGGACATGTTGACCAACAGCTCTGTTGTCAGGGACATACTATCATAGGACATGTTGACCAACAGCTCTGTTGTCAGGGACATACTATCACAGGACATGTTGACCAACAGCTCTGTTGTCAGGGACATACTATCATAGGACATGTTGACCAACAGCTCTGTTGTCAGGGACATACTATCACAGGACATGTTGACCAACAGCTCTGTTGTCAGGGACATACTATCACAGGACATGTTGACCAACAGCTCTGTTGTCAGGGACATACTATCACAGGACATGTTGACCAACAGCTCTGTTGTCAGGGACATACTATCACAGGACATGTTGACCAACAGCTCTGTTGTCAGGGACATACTATCACAGGACATGTTGACCAACAGCTCTGTTGTCAGGGACATACTATCACAGGACACTGACCAACAGCTCCAATGATACTATCATCAGGACATGCTGACCAACAGCTCTGTTGTCAGGGACATACTATCATACTATCATAGGACATGTTGACCAACAGCTCTGTTGTCAGGGACATACTATCACAGGACATGTTGACCAACAGCTCTGTTGTCAGGGACATACTATCATAGGACATGTTGACAAACAGCTCTGTTGTCAGGGACATACTATCATAGGACATGTTGACAACAGCTCTCAATGTCAGGGACATACTATCACAGGACATGTTGACCAACAGCTCTGTTGTCAGGGACAGACTATCACAGGACATGTTGACCAACAGCTCTGTTGTCAGGGACAGACTATCATATCCCGTTGACAACAGCTCTGTTGTCAGGGACATACTATCACAGGACATCATCACTGACCAACAGCTCTGTTGTCAGGGACATACTATCACAATATCCATCACATGTTGACCAACAGCTCTATTGTCAGGGACATACTATCATAGGACATGTTGACCAACAGCTCTGTTCATCAGGGACATACTATCACAGGACATGTTGACCAACAGCTCTGTTGTCAGGGACATACTATCACAGGACATGTTGACCAACAGCTCTGTTGTCAGGGACATACTATCATAGGACATGTTGACCAACAGCTCTGTTGTCAGGGACATACTATCATAGGACATGTTGACCAACAGCTCTGTTGTCAGGGACATACTATCACAGGACATGTTGACCAACAGCTCTGTTGTCAGGGACATACTATCACAGGACATGTTGACCAACAGCTCTGTTGTCAGGGACATACTATCATAGGACATGTTGACAAACAGCTCTGTTGTCAGGGACATCACTATCACAGGACATGTTGACCAACAGCTCTGTTGTCAGGGACATACTATCACAGGACATGTTGACCAACAGCTCTGTTGTCAGGGACATACTATCACAGGACACGTTGACCAACAGCTCTGTTGTCAGGGACATACTATCACAGGACATGTGACCAACAGCTCTGTTGTCAGGGACATACTATCATAGGACATGTTGACCAACAGCTCTGTTGTCAGGGACATACTATCACAGGACATGTTGACCAACAGCTCTGTTGTCAGGGACATACTATCATAGGACATGTTGACCAACAGCTCTGTTGTCAGGGACATACTATCACAGGACATGTTGACCAACAGCTCTGTTGTCAGGGACATACTATCACAGGACATGTTGACCAACAGCTCTGTTGTCAGGGACATACTATCATAGGACATGTTGACAAACAGCTCTGTTGTCAGGGACATACTATCACAGGACATGTTGACCAACAGCTCTGTTGTCAGGGACCATACTATCCCAGGACATGTTGACCAACAGCTCTGTTGTCAGGGACATACTATCACAGGACATGTTGACCAACAGCTCTCACTGTCAGGGACAATCACTCATCACAGAACCACACAGACCAATCATCTCTGTTGTCAGGGACAATACTATCACAGGACATGTTGACCAACAGCTCTGTTCACAGGGACAGACTATCACAGGACATCATCACTGACCAACAGCTCTGTTGTCAGGGACATCTATCATAGGACATGTTGACCAACAGCTCTGTTGTCAGGGACATACTATCACAGGACATGTTGAACCAACAGCTCTGTCATCAGGGACATACTATCACAGGACATGTAGAACCACAGACCCAATCATCACTAGAACCATCACAGACCCAATCATCATCACTAGACCAACAGCTCTCTGTCACTAGAACCACACAGACCCCAGGACATGTAGACCACACAGCTCCATCATCACATACTATCACAGGACATCACAGACCAACAGCATCATCACTAGAACCACAGAACAATCATCATCACCCCATCATCACTAGAACCACACAGACCCCATCATCACTAGAACCACACAGACCCCATCATCATCACTAGAACCACACAGACCCCATCATCACTAGAACCACACAGACCCCATCATCATCACTAGAACCACAGACAATCCCCATCATCACTAGAACCACACAGACCCCATCATCACTAGAACCACACAGACCCCATCATCACTAGAACCACACAGACCCCATCATCACTAGAACCACACAGACCCCATCATCACTAGAACCACACAGACCCAATCATCACTAGAACCACACAGACCCCATCATCACTAGAACCACAGACCCATCATCATCATCACTAGAACCACACAGACCCAATCATCACTAGAACCACACAGACCCCATCATCACTAGAACCACACAGACCCCATCATCATCATCACTAGAACCACACAGACCCCATCATCATCATCATCACTAGAACCACACAGACCCCATCATCATCATCACTAGAACCACACAGACCCCATCATCACTAGAACCACACAGACCCCATCATCATCACTAGAACCACACAGACCCCATCATCATCACTAGAACCACACAGACCCCATCATCCTCATCACTAGAACCACACAAACCCAATCATCATCATCACGAGAACCACACAGACCCAATCATCCTCATCACTAGAACCACACAGACCTAATCATCATCATCATCATCATCACTAGAACCACAAAGACCCAATCATCATCATCATCACTAGAACCACACAGACCTAATCATCATCATCATCATCACTAGAACCACACAGACCCAATCATCATCATCACTAGAACCACACAGACCCAATCATCCTCATCACTAGAACCACACGGACCCAATCATCCTCATCACTAGAACCACACGGACCCAATCATCCTCATCATCACTAGAACCACACAGACCAAATCATCCTCATCATCATCATCATCATCACTAGAACCACACAGACACAATCCATCATCATCATCACTAGAACCACACAGAACCAGCCGTCATCATCACTAGAACCACACAGACCCAGCCGTCATCATCACTAGAACCACACAGACCCAATCATCCTCATCACTAGAACCACACAGACCCAATCATCCTCATCACTAGAACCACACGGACCCAATCATCCTCATCACTAGAACCACACGGACCCAATCATCCTCATCACTAGAACCACACGGACCCAATCATCCTCATCACTAGAACCACACGGACCCAATCATCCTCATCACTAGAACCACACGGACCCAATCATCCTCATCATCACTAGAACCACACAGACACAATCATCATCATCATCATCATCACTAGAACCACACAGACACAATCATCATCATCATCATCATCATAGAACTAGACACACACAATCATCATCATCATCATCATCATCACTAGAACCACACAGACCCAATCATCATCATCATCACTAGAACCACACAGACCCAATCATCCTCATCACTGGAACCACACAGACCCAATCATCCTCATCACTAGAACCACACGGACCCAATCATCCTCATCACTAGAACCACAAGGACCCAATCATCCTCATCACTAGAACCACAAGGACCCAATCATCCCCATCACTAGAACCACACAGACCCAATCATCCTCATCATCACTAGAACCACAGACCCAATCATCATCATCACTAGAACCACACAGACCCAATCATCATCATCATCACTAGAACCACACAGACCCAATCATAATCATCATCACTAGAACCACAGACAGACCCATCATCATCATCATCATCATCACTAGAACCACAGACCCCATCATCAATACTAGAACCACACAGACCCAATCATCATCATCATCACTGGAACCACACAGACCCAATCATCCTCATCACTGGAACCACACAGACCCAATCATCCTCATCACTAGACCCACACGGACCCAATCATCCTCATCACTAGAACCACAAGGACCCAATCATCCTCATCACTAGAACCACAAGGACCCAATCATCCTCATCACTAGAACCACACAGACCCAATCATCCTCATCATCACTAGAACCACAGACCCAATCATCATCATCACTAGAACCACACAGACCCAATCATAATCATCATCACTAGAACCACACAGACCCAATCAATCATCATCACTAGAACCACACAGACCCAATCATCATCATCACTAGAACCACACAGACCCAATCATCATCATCACTAGAACCACACAGACCCAATCATCATCATCACTAGAACCACACAGACCCAATCATCATCATCACGAGAACCACACAGACCCAATCATCATCATCACTAGAACCACACAGACCCAATCATCCTCATCACTAGAACCACACAGACCTAATCATCATCATCATCACTAGAACCACAAAGACCCAATGATCATCATCATCATCACTAGAACCACACAGACCCAATCATCATCATCACTAGAACCACACAGACCCAATCATCCTCATCACTAGAACCACACAGACCCAATCATCATCATCACTAGAACCACACAGACCCAATCATCCTCATCACTAGAACCACACGGACCCAATCATCCTCATCACTAGAACCACACGGACCCAATCATCCTCATCACTAGAACCACACGGACCCAATCATCCTCATCATCACTAGAACCACACAGACACAATCATCATCACTAGAACCACAGACCCAATCATCATCATCATCACTAGAACCACACAGACAATCATCATCATCACTAGAACCACAGACACAATCATCATCATCACTAGAACCACACAGACACAATCATCATCATCACTAGAACCACACAGACCCCATCATCAATACTAGAACCACACAGACCCCATCCTCAATACTAGAACCACACAGACACAATCATCATCATCATCACTAGAACCACACAGACAATCATCATCATCATCACTAGAACCACACAGACACAATCATCATCATCACTAGAACCACACAGACCCCATCATCAATACTAGAACCACACAGACACAATCATCATAATCATCACTAGAACCACACAGACCCACTTATCATCATCACTAGAACCACAGACAGACCCACTAATCATCCCCATCACTAGAACCACACAGACCCAATCATCATCATCACTAGAACCCACAGACCCAATCATCCTCATCACTAGAACCACACAGACCCAATCATCCTCATCACTAGAACCACACAGACCCAATCATCCCCATCACTAGAACCACACGGACCCAATCATCCTCATCACTAGAACCACACAGACCCAATCATCATCATCACTAGAACCACACAGACCCAATCATAATCATCATCACTAGAACCACACAGACCCAATCATCCTCATCACTAGAACCACACAGACCCCATCATCCTCATCACTAGAACCACACAGACCCAATAATCATCATCACTAGAACCACACAGACCCAATCATCCTCATCACTAGAACCACACAATCATCATCATCACTAGAACCACAGACCCAATCATCATCATCACTAGAACCATCCTCACACTAGAACCACACAGACCCAATCATCCTCATCACTAGAACCACACAGACCCAATCATCATCATCACTAGAACCACACAGACCCAATCATCATCATCATCACTAGAACCACACAGACCCAATCATCCTCATCACTAGAAACCAGACACATCATCACTAGAACCACACAATCATCATCATCATCACTAGAACCACACAGACCCAATCATAGAAACACATCATCACTAGAACCACACAGACCCAATCATCCTCATCACTAGAACCACACAGACCCAATCATCATCCTCAGATCATCACACCACAGACCCAATCATCCCATCACTAGAACCACACAGACCCAATCATCATCATCACTAGAACCACTAGACCCAATCATCCCATCACTAGAACCACACGGACCCAATCATCCTCATCACTAGAACCACACAGACCCAATCATCCATCATCACTAGAACCACACAGACCCAATCATAATCATCATCACTAGAACCACACAGACCCAATCGTCCTCATCACTAGAACCACACAGACCCCATCATCCTCATCACTAGAACCACACAGACCCACTAATCATCATCACTAGAACCACACAGACCCAATCATCCTCATCACTAGAACCACATAGACCCAATCATCCTCATCACTAGAACCACACGAAGCCAATCAACCCCATCACTAGAACCACACGGACCCAATCATCCCCATCACTAGAACCACAGACCCAATCATCCTCATCACTAGAACCACACAAACACAATCATAATCATCATCACTAGAACCACACAGACCCAATGATAATCATCATCACTAGAACCACACAGACCCAATCGTCCTCATCACTAGAACCACACAGACCCCATCATCCTCATCACTAGAACCACACAGACCCACTAATCATCATCACTAGAACCACACAGACCCAATCATCCTCATCACTAGAACCACACAGACACAATTGTCGTCATCACTAGAACCACACAGACACAATCATCAAACAATATTATTGATTTGGAGTAATATTGTTCAGTATTATATTCATGTTACAATATCTTCAGTTCCAACTGGTTTGGCCCTAGAGGTCGGTGTTGAGGTCGAGCTGAGGGTGTCGTGAAGATCAGACGGCCAATCACAGTGGTCTACTACACAGAACATACAATCTCAGTTACAACAAGATAATAATTTCCCCTTCTATTTGGTCCGTTTTCGTTTCAGGAAAACAAAGCATTTGCAGCACGGGATAACGTTGTGCTTATTGTGACTCTCAACAACGGGAAGTCACGATGTACACTTTTCAGTGAAGGATCAAGGTAAGATTGGCAGATGTCACCTTTCTCTGAGACACTCTCATAGTTGTTGTCCAACGTGTTCGCTTTAACTTTAACTTGGTAACCCTCGTTTATGTGCTTTCTACCGAGCGCGGGTAAAATTAGTCGACCTATTTGTGCTTTGCCAATATAACTTTTCAGCTGTTTAGTGATACTTGTTGTAGTCTTCCACGTGTTGATAATCTTTCGTGCTATGGGCGAGTTATAGATACGTTGTCAAACTAACGTCCATACGAGCCATCTGTATTGTAAAGAACATGTAGGCCGAGGATTGTACATTCCACATTCTTAAAAAGTTATCCAACAGGCCAGTCTATTCAACTAGTTATATGGTCTATACTATTACATTTACCGAGTCAAATTATCATTCACATAAACCTGACTTTAAAAAAAGACAAGTGTCCTACATTCTTTATTTTTGTAGAATATAGACAATCACAAATAAATAACAGACACTGGGATGAATTTGTACATAACATTTAAGTTAATTTCAAAGAGGGTGGGCCTTTATCAAATCAAAGTTCATATGAATACAGCGAGTGTAACAATACAGAGAAATGCTTACTTGCAGTTCTTCTTCAACAGTACAGGGCCCGGTTTCCCAAAACCATATTCAGGCAAAGTTCCTCGCTATAACCTTCCTCGGAGCATCGTTAAATCAAAATCCCCGAACTGTTTTCCAAAACCAAGGTAACTTGAAAACGTTCGTTATTTACCGACTGCCTCGGACTACGCATAGAACAGCGAAGTGTGTCGTTCGATCCTTATTTGCCCTCTCGCGTCACTTTATTGGCCAACACAATAAGATCTCTGCTAAACACAGAATCACATAGTTTATCCGTGTCTCTGTAACCTCCGATAACTTCAGAACAAAGTTGACAATGTCTTTGCAATTGATACAAACAATTTAGTTTTATTTTGCTACGTGTAGACTAGTCTCTGTAATTTGTCTCAATATATTTCATGATGTGTAGCCTAACAGGTGCGCAATCACTTTCCAAAGCGGTGTTTCAGTGCATGGGAAGGAAGGGAGGGAGGGAGGGAGGGGGGTAAGCATTAGAATAAACCTCCTCAATACCTGCAACCATATGTGGTAATATTTGTCTAGCAGCTGATCCGTTGTCAGTATTGTGAAATCATTCTAATGTTAAGGTACGATTTAAATGGAGAAAGCTGATTCGACCCGATCAGCATCGACGCACTTAGCATACATACTCTCTGCGTGGTGTTTTGGGAAACTCATGTTACATTTTCGGCAGTTGTAGGAAAGATACATCGTTAAAACACTCGTAACCCTAAATTTCCCCGCTATCGGAAACGGGCCCAGAATAAATGTTAAAGTAGAAAAACTATCAATATCCTCCTGAGATACGGATTTTTTTTAAATTGAATAACATTTGGGATGTTATGGGATGGTTTTTGTTGTTGTAAAACATAACTGTTTTGGGATTAAATATAACATGGTACCAAGAAAAAAATGTGAACAAAAATATAATGTATCTGTTATTCTATGTGCAAAACGGTCCTCTGTGGAGGTCATTATGTACTTATCAAAACATTAACAGTAGGAAGTCACTATTATGTATTTATCAAAACATTAACAGTAGACTGTCATTGTAAATAAGAATTAACATTACAGTCAATGGGGACAGTAGGTGGAACATTAACATTACAGTCAATGGGGACAGTAGGTGGAACTTTAACATTACAGTCAATGGGGACAGTAGGTGGAACATTAACATTACAGTCAATGGGGACAGTAGGTGGAACATTACAGTCAATGGGGACAGTAGGTGGAACATTAACATTACAGTCAATGGGGACAGTAGGTGGAACATTAACATTACAGTCAATGGGGACAGTAGGTGAACATTAACATTACAGTCAATGGGGACAGTAGGTGGAACATTAACATTACAGTCAATGGGGACAGTAGGTGGAACATTAACATTACAGTCAATGGGGACAGTAGGTGGAACTTTAACATTACAGTCAATGGGGACAGTAGGTGGAACATTACAGTCAATGGGGACAGTAGGTGGAACTTTAACATTACAGTCAATGGGGACAGTAGGTGGAACTTTAACATTACAGTCAATGGGGACAGTAGGTGGAACATTAACATTACAGTCAATGGGGACAGTAGGTGGAACATTACAGTCAATGGGGACAGTAGGTGGAACACATTACAGTCAATGGGGACAGTAGGTGGAACATTAACATTACAGTCAATGGGGACAGTAGGTGGAACATTACAGTCAATGGGGACAGTAGGTGGAACATTAACATTACAGTCAATGGGGACAGTAGGTGGAACATTAACATTACAGTCAATGGGGACAGTAGGTGGAACATTAACATTACAGTCAATGGGGACAGTAGGTGGAACATTAACATTACAGTCAATGGGGACAGTAGGTGGAACATTAACATTACAGTCAATGGGGACAGTAGGTGGAACATTAACATTACAGTCAATGGGGACAGTAGGTGGAACATTAACATTGGAACAGTCAATGGGGACAGTAGGTGGAACATTAACATTACAGTCAATGGGGAAGTAGGTAACATTACAGTCAATGGGGACAGTAGGTGGAACATTACAGTCAATGGGGACAGTAGGTGGAACATTAACATTACAGTCAATGGGGACAGTAGGTGGAACATTAACATTACAGTCAATGGGGACAGTAGGTGGAACATTAACATTACAGTCAAGGGACAGTAGGTGGAACATTAACATTACAGTCAATGGGGACAGTAGGTGGAACATTAACATTACAGTCAATGGGGACAGTAGGTGGAACATTAACATTACAGTCAATGGGGACAGTAGGTGGAACATTAACATTACAGTCAATGGGGACAGTAGGTGGAACATTAACATTACAGTCAATGGGGACAGTAGGTGGAACTTTAACATTACAGTCAATGGGGACAGTAGGTGGAACATTAACATTACAGTCAATGGGGACAGTAGGTGGAACTTTAACATTACAGTCAATGGGGACAGTAGGTGGAACATTAACATTACAGTCAATGGGGACAGTAGGTGGAACAGTTAACATTACAGTCAATGGGGACAGTAGGTGGAACTTTAACATTACAGTCAATGGGGACAGTAGGTGGAACATTAACATTACAGTCAATGGGGACAGTAGGTGGAACATTAACATTACAGTCAATGGGGACAGTAGGTGGAACATTAACATTACATTACAGTCAATGGGGACAGTAGGTGGAACATTAACATTACAGTCAATGGGGACAGTAGGTGGAACATTAACATTACAGTCAATGGGGACAGTAGGTGGAACTTTAACATTACAGTCAATGGGGACAGTAGGTGGAACATTAACATTACAGTCAATGGGGACAGTAGGTGGAACTTTAACATTACAGTCAATGGGGACAGTAGGTGGAACATTAACATTACAGTCAATGGGGACAGTAGGTGGAACTTTAACATTACAGTCAATGGGGACAGTAGGTGGAACTTTAACATTACAGTCAATGGGGACAGTAGGTGGAACATTAACATTACAGTCAATGGGGACAGTAGGTGGAACATTACAGTCAATGGGGACAGTAGGTGGAACATTAACATTACAGTCAATGGGGACAGTAGGTGGAACATTACAGTCAATGGGGACAGTAGGTGGAACTTTAACATTACAGTCAATGGGGACAGTAGGTGGAACATTAACATTACAGTCAATGGGGACAGTAGGTGAACATTAACATTACAGTCAATGGGGACAGTAGGTGGAACATTAACATTACAGTCAATGGGGACAGTAGGTGGAACATTAACATTACAGTCAATGGGGACAGTAGGTGGAACATTAACATTACAGTCAATGGGGACAGTAGGTGGAACTTTAACATTACAGTCAATGGGGACAGTAGGTGGAACATTAACATTACAGTCAATGGGGACAGTAGGTGGAACATTAACATTACAGTCAATGGGGACAGTAGGTGGAACATTAACATTACAGTCAATGGGGACAGTAGGTGGAACTTTAACATTACAGTCAATGGGGACAGTAGGTGGAACATTAACATTACAGTCAATGGGGACAGTAGGTGGAACATTACAGTCAATGGGGACAGTAGGTGGAACATTAACATTACAGTCAATGGGGACAGTAGGTGGAACATTAACATTACAGTCAATGGGGACAGTAGGTGGAACATTACAGTCAATGGGGACAGTAGGGGAACATTACAGTCAATGGGGACAGTAGGTGGAACATTAACATTACAGTCAATGGGGACAGTAGGTGGAACATTAACATTACAGTCAATGGGGACAGTAGGTGGAACATTACAGTCAATGGGGACAGTAGGTAACATTACAGTCAATGGGGACAGTAGGTGGAACTTTAACATTACAGTCAATGGGGACAGTAGGTGGAACATTAACATTACAGTCAATGGGGACAGTAGGTGGAACTTTAACATTACAGTCAATGGGGACAGTAGGTGGAACTTTAACATTACAGTAGGTGGAACATTAACACAGTCAATGGGGACAGTAGGTGGAACATTAACATTACAGTCAATGGGGACAGTAGGTGGAACATTACAGTCAATGGGGACAGTAGGTGGAACATTAACATTACAGTCAATGGGGACAGTAGGTGGAACATTAACATTACAGTCAATGGGGACAGTAGGTGGAACTTTAACATTACAGTCAATGTGGACAGTAGGTGGAACATTACAGTCAATGGGGACAGTAGGTGGAACATTAACATTACAGTCAATGGGGACAGTAGGTGGAACATTAACATTACAGTCAATGGGGACAGTAGGTGGAACTTTAACATTACAGTCAATGGGGACAGTAGGTGGAACATTAACATTACAGTCAATGGGGACAGTAGGTGGAACATTAACATTACAGTCAATGGGGACAGTAGGTGGAACTTTAACATTACAGTCAATGGGGACAGTAGGTGGAACTTTAACATTACAGTCAATGGGGACAGTAGGTGGAACATTAACATTACAGTCAATGGGGACAGTAGGTGGAACATTAACATTACAGTCAATGGGGACAGTAGGTGAACATTTACATTACAGTCAATGGGGACAGTAGGTGGAACATTACAGTCAATGGGGACAGTAGGTGGAACATTAACATTACAGTCAATGGGGACAGTAGGTGGAACATTAACATTACAGTCAATGGGGACAGTAGGTGGAACTTTAACATTACAGTCAATGGGGACAGTAGGTGAACATTAACATTACAGTCAATGGGGACAGTAGGTGGACACATTACAGTCAATGGGGACAGTAGGTGGAACTTTAACATTACAGTCAATGGGGACAGTAGGTGGAACATTAACATTACAGTCAATGGGGACAGTAGGTGGAACTTTAACATTACAGTCAATGGGGACAGTAGGTGGAACATTAACATTACAGTCAATGGGGACAGTAGGTGGAACATTACAGTCAATGGGGACAGTAGGTGGAACTTTAACATTACAGTCAATGGGGACAGTAGGTGGAACATTAACATTACAGTCAATGGGGACAGTAGGTGGAACATTACAGTCAATGGGGACAGTAGGTGGAACATTAACATTACAGTCAATGGGGACAGTAGGTGGAACATTAACATTACAGTCAATGGGGACAGTAGGTGGAACATTAACATTACAGTCAATGGGGACAGTAGGTGGAACTTTAACATTACAGTCAATGGGGACAGTAGGTGGAACATTAACATTACAGTCAATGGGGACAGTAGGTGGAACTTTAACATTACAGTCAATGGGGACAGTATGGGGACAGTAGGTGGAACATTAACATTACAGTCAATGGGGACAGTAGGTGGAACATTAACATTACAGTCAATGGGGACAGTAGGTGGAACATTACATTACAGTCAATGGGGACAGTAGGTGGAACATTAACATTACAGTCAATGGGGACAGTAGGTGGAACTTTAACATTACAGTCAATGGGGACAGTAGGTGGAACATTAACATTACAGTCAATGGGGACAGTAGGTGGAACTTTAACATTACAGTCAATGGGGACAGTAGGTGGAACATTAACATTACAGTCAATGGGGACAGTAGGTGGAACATTAACATTACAGTCAATGGGGACAGTAGGTGGAACATTAACATTACAGTCAATGGGGACAGTAGGTGGAACTTTAACATTACAGTCAATGGGGACAGTAGGTGGAACATTAACATTACAGTCAATGGGGACAGTAGGTGGAACATTAACATTACAGTCAATGGGGACAGTAGGTGGAACTTTAACATTACAGTCAATGGGGACAGTAGGTGGAACATTAACATTACAGTCAATGGGGACAGTAGGTGGAACATTACAGTCAATGGGGACAGTAGGTGGAACATTAACATTACAGTCAATGGGGACAGTAGGTGGAACATTACAGTCAATGGGGACAGTAGGTGGAACTTTAACATTACAGTCAATGGGGACAGTAGGTGGAACATTAACATTACAGTCAATGGGGACAGTAGGTGGAACATTACAGTCAATGGGGACAGTAGGTGGAACATTAACATTACAGTCAATGGGGACAGTAGGTGGAACATTAACATTACAGTCAATGGGGACAGTAGGTGGAACATTAACATTACAGTCAATGGGGACAGTAGGTGGAACTTTAACATTACAGTCAATGGGGACAGTAGGTGGAACATTAACATTACAGTCAATGGGGACAGTAGGTGGAACATTAACATTACAGTCAATGGGGACAGTAGGTGGAACATTAACATTACAGTCAATGGGGACAGTAGGTGGAACATTAACATTACAGTCAATGGGGACAGTAGGTGGAACATTAACATTACAGTCAATGGGGACAGTAGGTGGAACATTACAGTCAATGGGGACAGTAGGTGGAACATTAACATTACAGTCAATGGGGACAGTAGGTGGAACATTAACATTACAGTCAATGGGGACAGTAGGTGGAACTTTAACATTACAGTCAATGGGGACAGTAGGTGGAACATTAACATTACAGTCAATGGGGACAGTAGGTGGAACATTAACATTACAGTCAATGGGGACAGTAGGTGGAACTTTAACATTACAGTCAATGGGGACAGTAGGTGGAACTTTAACATTACAGTCAATGGGGACAGTAGGTGAACATTAACATTACAGTCAATGGGGACAGTAGGTGGAACATTAACATTACAGTCAATGGGGACAGTAGGTGGAACATTAACATTACAGTCAATGGGGACAGTAGGTGGAACTTTAACATTACAGTCAATGGGGACAGTAGGTGGAACATTAACATTACAGTCAATGGGGACAGTAGGTGGAACTTTAACATTACAGTCAATGGGACAGTAGGGGACAGTAGGTGGAACATTAACATTACAGTCAATGGGGACAGTAGGTGGAACATTAACATTACAGTCAATGGGGACAGTAGGTGGAACTTTAACATTACAGTCAATGGGGACAGTAGGTGGAACATTAACATTACAGTCAATGGGGACAGTAGGTGGAACATTAACATTACAGTCAATGGGGACAGTAGGTGGAACATTAACATTACAGTCAATGGGGACAGTAGGTGGAACATTAACATTACAGTCAATGGGGACAGTAGGTGGACAGTCAATGGGGGTAGGTGAACATTAACATTACAGTCAATGGGGACAGTAGGTGGAACATTAACATTAACATTACAGTCAATGGGGACAGTAGGTGGACATTACAGTCAATGGGGACAGTAGGTGGAACATTAACATTACAGTCAATGGGGACAGTAGGTGGAACATTAACATTACAGTCAATGGGGACAGTAGGTGGAACATTAACATTACAGTCAATGGGGACAGTAGGTGGAACATTAACATTACAGTCAATGGGGACAGTAGGTGGAACATTAACATTACAGTCAATGGGGACAGTAGGTGGAACATTAACATTACAGTCAATGGGGACAGTAGGTGGAACTTTAACATTACAGTCAATGGGGACAGTAGGTGGAACTTTAACATTACAGTCAATGGGGACAGTAGGTGGAACATTAACATTACAGTCAATGGGGACAGTAGGTGGAACATTACAGTCAATGGGGACAGTAGGTGGAACATTAACATTACAGTCAATGGGGACAGTAGGTGGAACATTAACATTACAGTCAATGGGGACAGTAGGTGGAACATTAACATTACAGTCAATGGGGACAGTAGGGAACATTAACATTACAGTCAATGGGGACAGTAGGTGGAACATTAACATTACAGTCAATGGGGACAGTAGGTGGAACATTAACATTACAGTCAATGGGGACAGTAGGTGGAACATTAACATTACAGTCAATGGGGACAGTAGGTGGAACATTAACATTACAGTCAATGGGGACAGTAGGTGGAACATTAACATTACAGTCAATGGGGACAGTAGGTGGAACTTTAACATTACAGTCAATGGGGACAGTAGGTGGAACTTTAACATTACAGTCAATGGGGACAGTAGGTGGAACTTTAACATTACAGTCAATGGGGACAGTAGGTGGAACATTAACATTACAGTCAATGGGGACAGTAGGTGGAACATTAACATTACAGTCAATGGGGACAGTAGGTGGAACATTAACATTACAGTCAATGGGGACAGTAGGTGGAACTTTAACATTACAGTCAATGGGGACAGTAGGTGGAACTTTAACATTACAGTCAATGGGGACAGTAGGTGGAACATTACAGTCAATGGGGACAGTAGGTGGAACATTAACATTACAGTCAATGGGGACAGTAGGTGGAACATTAACATTACAGTCAATGGGGACAGTAGGTGGAACATTAACATTACAGTCAATGGGGACAGTAGGTGGAACATTAACATTACAGTCAATGGGGACAGTAGGTGGAACATTAACATTACAGTCAATGGGGACAGTAGGTGGAACATTAACATTACAGTCAATGGGGACAGTAGGTGGAACATTACAGTCAATGGGGACAGTAGGTGGAACATTAACATTACAGTCAATGGGGACAGTAGGTGGAACATTAACATTACAGTCAATGGGGACAGTAGGTGGAACTTTAACATTACAGTCAATGTGGACAGTAGGTGGAACATTACAGTCAATGGGGACAGTAGGTGAACATTAACATTACAGTCAATGGGGACAGTAGGTGGAACATTAACATTACAGTCAATGGGGACAGTAGGTGGAACATTACAGTCAATGGGGACAGTAGGTGGAACATTAACATTACAGTCAATGGGGACAGTAGGTGGAACATTAACATTACAGTCAATGGGGACAGTAGGTGGAACATTAACATTACAGTCAATGGGGACAGTAGGTGGAACTTTAACATTACAGTCAATGTGGACAGTAGGACAGTCAATGGGGACAGTAGGTGAACATTAACATTACAGTCAATGGGGACAGTAGGTGGAACTTTAACATTACAGTCAATGTGGACAGTAGGTGGAACATTACAGTCAATGGGGACAGTAGGTGAACATTAACATTACAGTCAATGGGGACAGTAGGTGGAAACATTACAGTCAATGGGGACAGTAGGTGGAACTTTAACATTACAGTCAATGGGGACAGTAGGTGGAACATTAACATTACAGTCAATGGGGACAGTAGGTGGAACTTTAACATTACAGTCAATGGGGACAGTAGGTGGAACTTTAACATTACAGTCAATGGGGACAGTAGGTGGAACATTAACATTACAGTCAATGGGGACAGTAGGTGGAACATTACAGTCAATGGGGACAGTAGGTGGAACATTAACATTACAGTCAATGGGGACAGTAGGTGGAACATTAACATTACAGTCAATGGGGACAGTAGGTGGAACTTTAACATTACAGTCAATGGGGACAGTAGGTGGAACATTAACATTACAGTCAATGGGGACAGTAGGTGGAACATTAACATTACAGTCAATGGGGACAGTAGGTGGAACATTAACATTACAGTCAATGGGGACAGTAGGTGAACTTTAACATTACAGTCAATGGGGACAGTAGGTGGAACATTAACATTACAGTCAATGGGGACAGTAGGTGGAACTTTAACATTACAGTCAATGGGGACAGTAGGTGGAACATTAACATTACAGTCAATGGGGACAGTAGGTGGAACATTAACATTACAGTCAATGGGGACAGTAGGTGGAACATTAACATTACAGTCAATGGGGACAGTAGGTGGAACTTTAACATTACAGTCAATGGGGACAGTAGGTGGAACATTAACATTACAGTCAATGGGGACAGTAGGTGGAACATTACAGTCAATGGGGACAGTAGGTGGAACATTAACATTACAGTCAATGGGGACAGTAGGTGGAACATTAACATTACAGTCAATGGGGACAGTAGGTGGAACTTTAACATTACAGTCAATGGGGACAGTAGGTGGAACATTAACATTACAGTCAATGGGGACAGTAGGTGGAACATTAACATTACAGTCAATGGGGACAGTAGGTGGAACTTTAACATTACAGTCAATGGGGACAGTAGGTGAACTTTAACATTACAGTCAATGGGGACAGTAGGTGGAACATTAGGGGGACAGTCAATAGGTGGAACATTAACATTACAGTCAATGGGGACAGTAGGTGGAACTTTAACATTACAGTCAATGGGGACAGTAGGTGGAACTTTAACATTACAGTCAATGGGGACAGTAGGTGGAACATTACAGTCAATGGGGACAGTAGGTGGAACTTTAACATTACAGTCAATGGGGACAGTAGGTGGAACATTAACATTACAGTCAATGGGGACAGTAGGTGGAACTTTAACATTACAGTCAATGGGGACAGTAGGTGGAACTTTAACATTACAGTCAATGGGGACAGTAGGTGGAACATTAACATTACAGTCAATGGGGACAGTAGGTGAACATTAACATTACAGTCAATGGGGACAGTAGGTGGAACATTAACATTACAGTCAATGGGGACAGTAGGTGGAACATTAACATTACAGTCAATGGGGACAGTAGGTGGAACATTAACATTACAGTCAATGGGGACAGTAGGTGGAACATTAACATTACAGTCAATGGGGACAGTAGGTGGAACATTAACATTACAGTCAATGGGGACAGTAGGTGGAACTTTAACATTACAGTCAATGGGGACAGTAGGTGGAACATTAACATTACAGTCAATGGGGACAGTAGGTGGAACATTAACATTACAGTCAATGGGGACAGTAGGTGGAACTTTAACATTACAGTCAATGGGGACAGTAGGTGGAACATTACAGTCAATGGGGACAGTAGGTGGAACTTTAACATTACAGTCAATGGGGACAGTAGGTGGAACATTAACATTACAGTCAATGGGGACAGTAGGTGGAACATTAACATTACAGTCAATGGGGACAGTAGGTGGAACATTAACATTACAGTCAATGGGGACAGTAGGTGGAACATTAACATTACAGTCAATGGGGACAGTAGGTGGAACATTAACATTACAGTCAATGGGGACAGTAGGTGGAACTTTAACATTACAGTCAATGGGGACAGTAGGTGGAACTTTAACATTACAGTCAATGGGGACAGTAGGTGGAACATTACAGTCAATGGGGACAGTAGGTGGAACATTAACATTACAGTCAATGGGGACAGTAGGTGGAACATTAACATTACAGTCAATGGGGACAGTAGGTGGAACTTTAACATTACAGTCAATGGGGACAGTAGGTGGAACTTTAACATTACAGTCAATGGGGACAGTAGGTGGAACATTACAGTCAATGGGGACAGTAGGTGGAACATTAACATTACAGTCAATGGGGACAGTAGGTGGAACTTTAACATTACAGTCAATGGGGACAGTAGGTGGAACATTACAGTCAATGGGGACAGTAGGTGAACATTAACATTACAGTCAATGGGGACAGTAGGTGGAACATTAACATTACAGTCAATGGGGACAGTAGGTGGAACATTAACATTACAGTCAATGGGGACAGTAGGTGGAACAGTAGGTGGAACATTACAGTCAATGGGGACAGTAGGTGGAACATTAACATTACAGTCAATGGGGACAGTAGGTGAACATTAACATTACAGTCAATGGGGACAGTAGGTGGAACTTTAACATTACAGTCAATGGGGACAGTAGGTGGAACATTACAGTCAATGGGGACAGTAGGTGAACATTAACATTACAGTCAATGGGGACAGTAGGTGGAACATTAACATTACAGTCAATGGGGACAGTAGGTGGAACATTAACATTACAGTCAATGGGGACAGTAGGTGGAACATTAACATTACAGTCAATGGGGACAGTAGGTGGAACATTAACATTACAGTCAATGGGGACAGTAGGTGGAACATTAACATTACAGTCAATGGGGACAGTAGGTGGAACATTAACATTACAGTCAATGGGGACAGTAGGTGGAACATTACAGTCAATGGGGACAGTAGGTGGAACATTAACATTACAGTCAATGGGGACAGTAGGTGGAACTTTAACATTACAGTCAATGGGGACAGTAGGTGGAACATTACAGTCAATGGGGACAGTAGGTGGAACATTAACATTACAGTCAATGGGGACAGTAGGTGGAACATTAACATTACAGTCAATGGGGACAGTAGGTGGAACATTAACATTACAGTCAATGGGGACAGTAGGGGAACAGTAGGTGGAACATTAACATTACAGTCAATGGGGACAGTAGGTGGAACATTAACATTACAGTCAATGGGGACAGTAGGTGGAACTTTAACATTACAGTCAATGGGGACAGTAGGTGGAACATTAACATTACAGTCAATGGGGACAGTAGGTAACATTACAGTCAATGGGGACAGTAGGTGGAACATTAACATTACAGTCAATGGGGACAGTAGGTGAACATTAACATTACAGTCAATGGGGACAGTAGGTGGAACTTTAACATTACAGTCAATGGGGACAGTAGGTGAATGGGGACAGTAGGTGGAACATTACAGTCAATGGGGACAGTAGGTGGAACATTAACATTACAGTCAATGGGGACAGTAGGTGGAACTTTAACATTACAGTCAATGGGGACAGTAGGTGGAACATTAACATTACAGTCAATGGGGACAGTAGGTGGAACTTTAACATTACAGTCAATGGGGACAGTAGGTGAACATTAACATTACAGTCAATGGGGACAGTAGGTGAACATTAACATTACAGTCAATGGGGACAGTAGGTGAACATTAACATTACAGTCAATGGGGACAGTAGGTGGAACTTTAACATTACAGTCAATGGGGACAGTAGGTGGAACATTAACATTACAGTCAATGGGGACAGTAGGTGGAACATTACAGTCAATGGGGACAGTAGGTGGAACATTAACATTACAGTCAATGGGGACAGTAGGTGGAACATTAACATTACAGTCAATGGGGACAGTAGGTGGAACTTTAACATTACAGTCAATGGGGACAGTAGGTGGAACTTTAACATTACAGTCAATGGGGACAGTAGGTGGAACATTAACATTACAGTCAATGGGGACAGTAGGTGGAACTTTAACATTACAGTCAATGGGGACAGTAGGTGGAACTTTAACATTACAGTCAATGGGGACAGTAGGTGGAACATTACAGTCAATGGGGACAGTAGGTGGAACATTAACATTACAGTCAATGGGGACAGTAGGTGGAACTTTAACATTACAGTCAATGGGGACAGTAGGTGGAACTTTAACATTACAGTCAATGGGGACAGTAGGTGGAACATTACAGTCAATGGGGACAGTAGGTGGAACTTTAACATTACAGTCAATGGGGACAGTAGGTGGAACTTTAACATTACAGTCAATGGGGACAGTAGGTGGAACTTTAACATTACAGTCAATGTGGACAGTAGGTGGAACATTACAGTCAATGGGGACAGTAGGTGGAACATTAACATTACAGTCAATGGGGACAGTAGGTGGAACATTAACATTACAGTCAATGGGGACAGTAGGTGGAACATTAACATTACAGTCAATGGGGACAGTAGGTGGAACATTAACATTACAGTCAATGGGGACAGTAGGTGGAACATTAACATTACAGTCAATGGGGACAGTAGGTGGAACTTTAACATTACAGTCAATGGGGACAGTAGGTGGAACATTACAGTCAATGGGGACAGTAGGTGGAACTTTAACATTACAGTCAATGGGGACAGTAGGTGGAACATTACAGTCAATGGGGACAGTAGGTGGAACATTAACATTACAGTCAATGGGGACAGTAGGTGAACATTAACATTACAGTCAATGGGGACAGTAGGTGGAACATTAACATTACAGTCAATGGGGACAGTAGGTGGAACATTAACATTACAGTCAATGGGGACAGTAGGTGGAACATTAACATTACAGTCAATGGGGACAGTAGGTGGAACATTAACATTACAGTCAATGGGGACAGTAGGTGGAACTTTAACATTACAGTCAATGGGGACAGTAGGTGGAACATTACAGTCAATGGGGACAGTAGGTGGAACATTAACATTACAGTCAATGGGGACAGTAGGTGGAACTTTAACATTACAGTCAATGGGGACAGTAGGTGGAACTTTAACATTACAGTCAATGGGGACAGTAGGTGGAACATTACAGTCAATGGGGACAGTAGGTGGAACATTAACATTACAGTCAATGGGGACAGTAGGTGAACATTACAGTCAATGGGGACAGTAGGTGGAACATTACAGTCAATGGGGACAGTAGGTGGAACTTTAACATTACAGTCAATGGGGACAGTAGGTGAACATTAACATTACAGTCAATGGGGACAGTAGGTGGAACATTAACATTACAGTCAATGGGGACAGTAGGTGGAACATTAACATTACAGTCAATGGGGACAGTAGGTGGAACATTAACATTACAGTCAATGGGGACAGTAGGTGGAACATTACAGTCAATGGGGACAGTAGGTGGAACAATGGGGACAGTAGGTGGAACATTACAGTCAATGGGGACAGTAGGTGGAACATTAACATTACAGTCAATGGGGACAGTAGGTGGAACTTTAACATTACAGTCAATGGGGACAGTAGGTGAACATTAACATTACAGTCAATGGGGACAGTAGTAGGTGGAACATTAACATTACAGTCAATGGGGACAGTAGGTGGAACATTACAGTAGGTAGGAACATTACAGTCAATGGGGACAGTAGGTGGAACATTAACATTACAGTCAATGGGGACAGTAGGTGGAACTTTAACATTACAGTCAATGGGGACAGTAGGTGGAACTTTAACATTACAGTCAATGGGGACATAGGTGGAACATTAACATTACAGTCAATGGGGACAGTAGGTGGAACATTAACATTACAGTCAATGGGGACAGTAGGTGGACTTTAACATTACAGTCAATGGGGACAGTAGGTGGAACATTAACATTACAGTCAATGGGGACAGTAGGTGAACATTAACATTACAGTCAATGGGGACAGTAGGTGGAACATTAACATTACAGTCAATGGGGACAGTAGGTGAACATTAACATTACAGTCAATGGGGACAGTAGGTGAACATTAACATTACAGTCAATGGGGACAGTAGGTGAACATTAACATTACAGTCAATGGGGACAGTAGGTGGAACATTAACATTACAGTCAATGGGGACAGTAGGTGGAACTTTAACATTACAGTCAATGGGGACAGTAGGTGGAACTTTAACATTACAGTCAATGGGGACAGTAGGTGGAACACATTACAGTCAATGGGGACAGTAGGTGGAACATTAACATTACAGTCAATGGGGACAGTAGGTGGAACATTACAGTCAATGGGGACAGTAGGTGGAAACATTACAGTCAATGGGGACAGTAGGTGGAACATTAACATTACAGTCAATGGGGACAGTAGGTGGAACATTAACATTACAGTCAATGGGGACAGTAGGTGGAACATTAACATTACAGTCAATGGGGACAGTAGGTGGAACATTAACATTACAGTCAATGGGGACAGTAGGTGGAACATTACAGTCAATGGGGACAGTAGGTGGAACATTAACATTACAGTCAATGGGGACAGTAGGTGAACATTAACATTACAGTCAATGGGGACAGTAGGTGGAACTTTAACATTACAGTCAATGGGGACAGTAGGTGGAACTTTAACATTACAGTCAATGGGGACAGTAGGTGGAACATTACAGTCAATGGGGACAGTAGGTGAACATTAACATTACAGTCAATGGGGACAGTAGGTGGAACATTAACATTACAGTCAATGGGGACAGTAGGTGGAACATTAACATTACAGTCAATGGGGACAGTAGGTGGAACATTAACATTACAGTCAATGGGGACAGTAGGTGGAACATTAACATTACAGTCAATGGGGACAGTAGGTGGAACTTTAACATTACAGTCAATGGGGACAGTAGGTGGAACTTTAACATTACAGTCAATGGGGACAGTAGGTGGAACATTACAGTCAATGGGGACAGTAGGTGGAACATTAACATTACAGTCAATGGGGACAGTAGGTGGAACTTTAACATTACAGTCAATGGGGACAGTAGGTGGAACATTACAGTCAATGGGGACAGTAGGTGGAACATTAACATTACAGTCAATGGGGACAGTAGGTGGAACATTACAGTCAATGGGGACAGTAGGTGGAACATTAACATTACAGTCAATGGGGACAGTAGGTGGAACATTAACATTACAGTCAATGGGGACAGTAGGTGGAACATTAACATTACAGTCAATGGGGACAGTAGGTGGAACATTACAGTCAATGGGGACAGTAGGTGGAACATTAACATTACAGTCAATGGGGACAGTAGGTGGAACATTAACATTACAGTCAATGGGGACAGTAGGTGGAACTTTAACATTACAGTCAATGGGGACAGTAGGTGGAACATTAACATTACAGTCAATAGGGGACAGTCAATGGGGACAGTAGGTGGAACATTAACATTACAGTCAATGGGGACAGTAGGTGGAACATTAACATTACAGTCAATGGGGACAGTAGGTGGAACTTTAACATTACAGTCAATGGGGACAGTAGGTGGAACATTAACATTACAGTCAATGGGGACAGTAGGTGAACATTAACATTACAGTCAATGGGGACAGTAGGTGGAACATTACAGTCAATGGGGACAGTAGGTGGAACTTTATTACATTACAGTCAATGGGGACAGTAGGTGGGTGGGACAGTAGGTAACATTACAGTCAATGGGGACAGTAGGTGGAACATTAACATTACAGTCAATGGGGACAGTAGGTGGAACATTTCAATGGGGACAACATTACAGTCAATGGGGACAGTAGGTGGAACATTAACATTACAGTCAATGGGGACAGTAGGTGGAACATTAACATTACAGTCAATGGGGACAGTAGGTGGAACATTAACATTACAGTCAATGGGGACAGTAGGTGGAACATTAACATTACAGTCAATGGGGACAGTAGGTGGAACATTAACATTACAGTCAATGGGGACAGTAGGTGGACAGTCAATGGGGACAGTAGGTGGAACATTACAGTCAATGGGGACAGTAGGTGAACATTAACATTACAGTCAATGGGGACAGTAGGTGGAACTTTAACATTACAGTCAATGGGGACAGTAGGTGGAACTTTAACATTACAGTCAATGGGGACAGTATTACAGTCAATGGGGACAGTAGGTGAACATTAACATTACAGTCAATGGGGGGGACAGTAGGTGGAACTTTAACATTACAGTCAATGGGGACAGTAGGTGGAACTTTAACATTACAGTCAATGGGGACAGTAGGTGGAACATTAACATTACAGTCAATGGGGACAGTAGGTAACATTACAGTCAATGGGGACAGTAGGTGGAACATTAACATTACAGTCAATGGGGACAGTAGGTGGAACATTAACATTACAGTCAATGGGGACAGTAGGTGGAACATTAACATTACAGTCAATGGGGACAGTAGGTGGAACATTAACATTACAGTCAATGGGGACAGTAGGTGGAACATTAACATTACAGTCAATGGGGACAGTAGGTGGAACATTAACATTACAGTCAATGGGGACAGTAGGTGGAACATTACAGTCAATGGGGACAGTAGGTGGAACATTAACATTACAGTCAATGGGGACAGTAGGTGAACATTAACATTACAGTCAATGGGGACAGTAGGTGGAACTTTAACATTACAGTCAATGGGGACAGTAGGTGGAACTTTAACATTACAGTCAATAGGGGATTACAGTCAATGGGGACAGTAGGTGAACATTAACATTACAGTCAATGGGGACAGTAGGTGGAACATTAACATTACAGTCAATGGGGACAGTAGGTGGAACATTAACATTACAGTCAATGGGGACAGTAGGTGGAACATTAACATTACAGTCAATGGGGACAGTAGGTGGAACATTAACATTACAGTCAATGGGGACAGTAGGTGGAACTTTAACATTACAGTCAATGGGGACAGTAGGTGGAACTTTAACATTACAGTCAATGTGGGGACAGTAGGTAACATTACAGTCAATGGGGACAGTAGGTGGAACATTAACATTACAGTCAATGGGGACAGTAGGTGGAACTTTAACATTACAGTCAATGGGGACAGTAGGTGGAACATTACAGTCAATGGGGACAGTAGGTGGAACATTAACATTAACAATTGGAACATTACAGTCAATGGGGACAGTAGGTGGAAACATTACACATTACAGTAGGTGGAAACATTACAGTCAATGGGGACAGTAGGTGGAACATTAACATTACAGTCAATGGGGACAGTAGGTGGAACATTAACATTACAGTCAATGGGGGTAGGGAACATTACAGTCAAACATAGGTGGAACATTAACATTACAGTCAATGGGGACAGTAGGTGGAACTTTAACATTACAGTCAATGGGGACAGTAGGTGAACATTAACATTACAGTCAATGGGGACAGTAGGTGGAACATTAACATTACAGTCAATGGGGACAGTAGGTAACATTACAGAACAGTTAACATTACAGTCAATGGGGACAGTAGGTGAACATTAACATTACAGTCAATGGGGACAGTAGGTGGATTAACATTACAGTCAATGGGGACAGTAGGTGGAACATTAACATTACAGTCAATGGGGACAGTAGGTGGAACATTAACATTACAGTCAATGGGGACAGTAGGTGGAACTTTAACATTACAGTCAATGGGGACAGTAGGTTAACATTACAGTCAATGGGGACAGTAGGTGGAACATTACAGTCAATGGGGACAGTAGGTGGAACATTAACATTACAGTCAATGGGGACAGTAGGTGGAACATTAACATTACAGTCAATGGGGACAGTAGGTGGAACTTTAACATTACAGTCAATGGGGACAGTAGGTGGAACATTAACATTACAGTCAATGGGGACAGTAGGTGGAACATTAACACAGTCAATGGGGACAGTAGGTGGAACATTAACATTACAGTCAATGGGGACAGTAGGTGAACATTACAGTCAATGGGGACAGTAGGTGAACATTAACATTACAGTCAATGGGGACAGTAGGTAGGTGGGGAACATTAACATTACAGTCAATGGGGACAGTAGGTGAACATTAACATTACAGTCAATGGGGACAGTAGGTGGAACATTAACATTACAGTCAATGGGGACAGTAGGTGGAACATTAACATTACAGTCAATGGGGACAGTAGGTGGAACAGTAGGTGGAACATTACAGTCAATGGGGACAGTAGGTGGAACATTAACATTACAGTCAATGGGGACAGTAGGTGGAACTTTAACATTACAGTCAATGGGGACAGTAGGTGGAACTTTAACATTACAGTCAATGTGGACAGTAGGTGGAACATTACAGTCAATGGGGACAGTAGGTGGAACATTAACATTACAGTCAATGGGGACAGTAGGTGGAACATTAACATTACAGTCAATGGGGACAGTAGGTGGAACATTACAGTCAATGGGGACAGTAGGTGGAACATTAACATTACAGTCAATGGGGACAGTAGGTGAACATTAACATTACAGTCAATGGGGACAGTAGGTGGAACTTTAACATTACAGTCAATGGGGACAGTAGGTGGAACTTTAACATTACAGTCAATGTGGACAGTAGGTGGAACATTACAGTCAATGGGGACAGTAGGTGAACATTAACATTACAGTCAATGGGGACAGTAGGTGGAACTTTAACATTACAGTCAATGTGGACAGTACAGTCAATGGGGGTAGGGAACATTAACATTACAGTCAATGGGGACAGTCAATGGGGGTAGGGAACATTAACATTACAGTCAATGGGGACAGTAGGTGGAACATTAACATTACAGTCAATGGGGACAGTAGGTGGAACTTTAACATTACAGTCAATGGGGACAGTAGGTGGAACTTTTACAGTCAAATTACAGTCAATGGGGACAGTAGGTGAACATTAACATTACAGTCAATGGGGACAGTAGGTGGAACTTTAACATTACAGTCAATGGGGACAGTAGGTGGAACTTTAACATTACAGTCAATGTGGACAGTAGGTGGAACATTACAGTCAATGGGGACAGTAGGTGGAACTTTAACATTACAGTCAATGGGGACAGTAGGTGGAACATTAACATTACAGTCAATGGGGACAGTAGGTGGAACATTAACATTACAGTCAATGGGGACAGTAGGTGGAACTTTAACATTACAGTCAATGGGGACAGTAGGTGGAACTTTAACATTACAGTCAATGGGGACAGTAGGTGGAACATTACAGTCAATGGGGACAGTAGGTGGAAAATTACAGTCAATGGGGACAGTAGGTGGAACATTAACATTACAGTCAATGGGGACAGTAGGTGGAACATTAACATTACAGTCAATGGGGACAGTAGGTGGAACATTAACATTACAGTCAATGGGGACAGTAGGTGGAACATTAACATTACAGTCAATGGGGACAGTAGGTGGAACATTAACATTACAGTCAATGGGGACAGTAGGTGGAACTTTAACATTACAGTCAATGGGGACAGTAGGTGGAACATTACAGTCAATGGGGACAGTAGGTGGAACTTTAACATTACAGTCAATGGGGACAGTAGGTGGAACATTACAGTCAATGGGGACAGTAGGTGGAACATTCAGTCAGTCAATGGGGACAGTAGGTGGAACATTAACATTACAGTCAATGGGGACAGTAGGTGGAACATTAACATTACAGTCAATGGGGACAGTAGGTGGAACATTAACATTACAGTCAATGGGGACAGTAGGTGGAACATTAACATTACAGTCAATGGGGACAGTAGGTGGAACTTTAACATTACAGTCAATGGGGACAGTAGGTGGAAGTCAATGGGGACAGTAGGTAACATTACAGTCAATGGGGACAGTAGGTGGAACATTAACATTACAGTCAATGGGGACAGTAGGTGGAACATTAACATTACAGTCAATGGGGACAGTAGGTGAACATTAACATTACAGTCAATGGGGACAGTAGGTGGAACATTACAGTGGAACATTAACATTACAGTCAATGGGGACAGTAGGTGAACATTAACATTACAGTCAATGTGGACAGTAGGTGGAACATTACAGTCAATGGGGACAGTAGGTGGAACTTTAACATTACAGTCAATGGGGACAGTAGGTGGAACATTACACAATAGGGAAACATTACAGTCAATGGGGACAGTAGGTGAACATTAACATTACAGTCAATGGGGACAGTAGGTGGAACATTAACATTACAGTCAATGGGGACAGTAGGTGGAACATTAACATTACAGTCAATGGGGACAGTAGGTAACATTACAGTCAATGGGGACAGTAGGTGGAACATTAACATTACAGTCAATGGGGACAGTAGGTGGAACATTAACATTACAGTCAATGGGGACAGTAGGTGGAACAGTAGGTGGAACATTAACATTACAGTCAATGGGGACAGTAGGTGGAACTTTAACATTACAGTCAATGGGGACAGTAGGTGGAACTTTAACATTACAGTCAATGGGGACAGTAGGTGGAACATTAACATTACAGTCAATGGGGACAGTAGGTGGAACATTAACATTACAGTCAATGGGGACAGTAGGTGGAACATTAACATTACAGTCAATGGGGACAGTAGGTGGAACATTAACATTACAGTCAATGGGGACAGTAGGTGGAACATTAACATTACAGTCAATGGGGACAGTAGGTGGAACATTAACATTACAGTCAATGGGGACAGTAGGTGGAACATTAACATTACAGTCAATGGGGACAGTAGGTGGAACTTTAACATTACAGTCAATGGGGACAGTAGGTGGAACATTACATTACAGTCAATGGGGACAGTCAATGGGGACAGTAGGTGGAACATTACAGTCAATGGGGACAGTAGGTGGAACATTAACATTACAGTCAATGGGGACAGTAGGTGGAACATTAACATTACAGTCAATGGGGACAGTAGGTGGAACATTAACATTACAGTCAATGGGGACAGTAGGTGGAACATTAACATTACAGTCAATGGGGACAGTAGGTGGAACATTAACATTACAGTCAATGGGGACAGTAGGTGGAACTTTAACATTACAGTCAATGGGGACAGTAGGTGGAACTTTAACATTACAGTCAATGGGGACAGTAGGTGGAACATTACAGTCAAACATTACAGTCAATGGGGACAGTAGGTGGAACATTAACATTACAGTCAATGGGGACAGTAGGTGGAACTTTAACATTACAGTCAATGGGGACAGTAGGTGGAACATTAACATTACAGTCAATGTGGACAGTAGGTGGAACATTACAGTCAATGGGGACAGTAGGTGGAACATTAACATTACAGTCAATGGGGACAGTAGGTGGAACATTAACATTACAGTCAATGGGGACAGTAGGTGGAACATTAACATTACAGTCAATGGGGACAGTAGGTGGAACTTTAACATTACAGTCAATGGGGACAGTAGGTGGAACATTACAGTCAATGGGGACAGTAGGTGGAACATTAACATTACAGTCAATGGGGACAGTAGGTGGAACTTTAACATTACAGTCAATGGGGACAGTAGGTGGAACTTTAACATTACAGTCAATGGGGACAGTAGGTGGAACATTAACATTACAGTCAATGGGGACAGTAGGTGGAACATTAACATTACAGTCAATGGGGACAGTAGGTGGAACATTAACATTACAGTCAATGGGGACAGTAGGTGGAACATTAACATTACAGTCAATGGGGACAGTAGGTGGAACATTAACATTACAGTCAATGGGGACAGTAGGTGGAACATTAACATTACAGTCAATGGGGACAGTAGGTGGAACTTTAACATTACAGTCAATGGGGACAGTAGGTGGAACTTTAACATTACAGTCAATGGGGACATTACAGTCAATGGGGACAGTAGGTGGAACATTACAGTCAATGGGGACAGTAGGGGACAGTCAATGGGGACAGTAGGTGGAACATTAACATTACAGTCAATGGGGACAGTAGGTGAACATTAACATTACAGTCAATGGGGACAGTAGGTGGAACATTAACATTACAGTCAATGGGGACAGTAGGTGGAACATTAACATTACAGTCAATGGGGACAGTAGGTGGAACATTAACATTACAGTCAATGGGGACAGTAGGTGGAACATTAACATTACAGTCAATGGGGACAGTAGGTGGAACATTAACATTACAGTCAATGGGGACAGTAGAACATTAACATTACAGTCAATGGGGGTAGGTGGAACATTAACATTACAGTCAATGGGGACAGTAGGTGGAACTTTAACATTACAGTCAATGGGGACAGTAGGTGGACAGTCAATGGGGACAGTAGGTGGAACATTAACATTACAGTCAATGGGGACAGTAGGTGGAACATTACAGTCAATGGGGACAGTAGGTGGAACATTAACATTACAGTCAATGGGGACAGTAGGTGGAACATTACAGTCAATGGGGACAGTAGGTGGAACTTTAACATTACAGTCAATGGGGACAGTAGGTGGAACATTACAGTCAATGGGGACAGTAGGGACAGTCAATGGGGGTAGGTGGAACATTAACATTACAGTCAATGGGGACAGTAGGTGGAACATTAACATTACAGTCAATGGGGACAGTAGGTGGAACATTAACATTACAGTCAATGGGGACAGTAGGTGGAACATAACATTACAGTCAATGGGGACAGTAGGTGGAACATTAACATTACAGTCAATGGGGACAGTAGGTGGAACATTAACATTACAGTCAATGGGGACAGTAGGTGGAACATTAACATTACAGTCAATGGGGACAGTAGGTGGAACTTTAACATTACAGTCAATGGGGACAGTAGGTGGAACTTTAACATTACAGTCAATGGGGACAGTAGGTGGAACTTTAACATTACAGTCAATGGGGACAGTAGGTGGAACATTACAGTATGGAACATTACAGTCAATGGGGACAGTAGGTGAACATTAACATTACAGTCAATGGGGACAGTAGGTGGAACATTAACATTACAGTCAATGGGGACAGTAGGTGGAACATTAACATTACAGTCAATGGGGACAGTAGGTGGAACATTAACATTACAGTCAATGGGGACAGTAGGTGGAACTTTAACATTACAGTCAATGGGGACAGTAGGTGGAACTTTAACATTACAGTCAATGGGGACAGTAGGTGGAACATTACAGTCAATGGGGACAGTAGGTGGAACATTAACATTACAGTCAATGGGGACAGTAGGTGAACATTACAGTCAATGGGGACAGTAGGTGGAACATTAACATTACAGTCAATGGGGACAGTAGGTGGAACATTAACATTACAGTCAATGGGGACAGTAGGTGGAACATTAACATTACAGTCAATGGGGACAGTAGGTGGAACATTAACATTACAGTCAATGGGGACAGTAGGTGGAACATTAACATTACAGTCAATGGGGACAGTAGGTGGAACTTTAACATTACAGTCAATGGGGACAGTAGGTGGAACTTTAACATTACAGTCAATGGGGACAGTAGGTGGAACATTACAGTCAATGGGGACAGTAGGTGGAACATTAACATTACAGTCAATGGGGACAGTAGGTGGAACATTAACATTACAGTCAATGGGGACAGTAGGTGGAACTTTAACATTACAGTCAATGGGGACAGTAGGTGGAACTTTAACATTACAGTCAATGGGGAATAGGTGGAACATTAACATTACAGTCAATGGGGACAGTAGGTGGAACATTAACATTACAGTCAATGGGGACAGTAGGTGGACTTTAACATTACAGTCAATGGGGACAGTAGGTGGAACATTAACATTACAGTCAATGGGGACAGTAGGTGGAACATTAACATTACAGTCAATGGGGACAGTAGGTGGAACATTAACATTACAGTCAATGGGGACAGTAGGTGGAACAATGGGGACAGTAGGTAACATTACAGTCAATGGGGACAGTAGGTGGAACTTTAACATTACAGTCAATGGGGACAGTAGGTGGAACATTACAGTCAATGGGGACAGTAGGTGGAACATTAACATTACAGTCAATGGGGACAGTAGGTGGAACATTAACATTACAGTCAATGGGGACAGTAGGTGGAACATTAACATTACAGTCAATGGGGACAGTAGGTGGAACTTTAACATTACAGTCAATGGGGACAGTAGGTGGTCAATGGGGACAGTAGGTGGAACATTAACATTACAGTCAATGGGGACAGTAGGTGGAACTTTAACATTACAGTCAATGGGGACAGTAGGTGGAACATTACAGTCAATGGGGACAGTAGGTGGAACTTTAACATTACAGTCAAATGGTGGAACTTTAACATTACAGTCAATGGGGACAGTAGGTGGAACATTAACATTACAGTCAATGGGGACAGTAGGTGGAACATTAACATTACAGTCAATGGGGACAGTAGGTGGAACATTAACATTACAGTCAATGGGGACAGTAGGTGGAACATTAACATTACAGTCAATGGGGACAGTAGGTGGAACTTTAACATTACAGTCAATGGGGACAGTAGGTGGAACATTAACATTACAGTCAATGGGGACAGTAGGTGAACATTAACATTACAGTGGGGACAATTAACATTACAGTCAATGGGGACAGTAGGTGGAACTTTAACATTACAGTCAATGGGGACAGTAGGTGGAACATTAACATTACAGTCAATGGGGACAGTAGGTGGAACATTAACATTACAGTCAATGGGGACAGTAGGTGGAACATTAACATTACAGTCAATGGGGACAGTAGGTGGAACATTAACATTACAGTCAATGGGGACAGTAGGGAACATTAACATTACAGTCAATGGGGACAGTAGGTGGAACTTTAACATTACAGTCAATGGGGACAGTAGGTGGAACTTTAACATTACAGTCAATGGGGACAGTAGGTGGAACATTAACATTACAGTCAATGGGGACAGTAGGTGGAACATTAACATTACAGTCAATGGGGACAGTAGGTGGAACATTAACATTACAGTCAATGGGGACAGTAGGTGGAACTTTAACATTACAGTCAATGGGGACAGTAGGTGGAACTTTAACATTACAGTCAATGGGGACAGTAGGTGGAACATTAACATTACAGTCAATGGGGACAGTAGGTGGAACTTTAACATTACAGTCAATGGGGACAGTAGGTGGAACTTTAACATTACAGTCAATGGGGACAGTAGGTGGAACATTACAGTCAATGGGGACAGTAGGTGGAACATTAACATTACAGTCAATGGGGACAGTAGGTGGAACATTAACATTACAGTCAATGGGGACAGTAGGTGGAACTTTAACATTACAGTCAATGGGGACAGTAGGTGGAACATTACAGTCAATGGGGACAGTAGGTGGAACTTTAACATTACAGTCAATGGGGACAGTAGGTGGAACTTTAACATTACAGTCAATGGGGACAGTAGGTGGAACTTTAACATTACAGTCAATGGGGACAGTAGGTGGAACATTACAGTCAATGGGGACAGTAGGTGGAACATTAACATTACAGTCAATGGGGACAGTAGGTGGAACATTAACATTACAGTCAATGGGGACAGTAGGTGGAACATTAACATTACAGTCAATGGGGACAGTAGGTGGAACATTAACATTACAGTCAATGGGGACAGTAGGTGGAACATTAACATTACAGTCAATGGGGACAGTAGGTGGAACTTTAACATTACAGTCAATGGGGACAGTAGGTGGAACATTACAGTCAATGGGGACAGTAGGTGGAACTTTAACATTACAGTCAATGGGGACAGTAGGTGGAACATTAACATTACAGTCAATGGGGACAGTAGGTGGAACATTAACATTACAGTCAATGGGGACAGTAGGTGGAACATTAACATTACAGTCAATGGGGACAGTAGGTGGAACATTAACATTACAGTCAATGGGGACAGTAGGTGGAACATTAACATTACAGTCAATGGGGACAGTAGGTGGAACATTAACATTACAGTCAATGGGGACAGTAGGTGGAACTTTAACATTACAGTCAATGGGGACAGTAGGTGGAACTTTAACATTACAGTCAATGGGGACAGTAGGTGGAACATTAACATTACAGTCAATGGGGACAGTAGGTGGAACATTAACATTACAGTCAATGGGGACAGTAGGTGTAACATTACAGTCAATGGGGACAGTAGGTGGAACATTAACATTACAGTCAATGGGGACAGTAGGTGGAACATTAACATTACAGTCAATGGGGACAGTAGGTGGAACATTAACATTACAGTCAATGGGGACAGTAGGTGGAACATTAACATTACAGTCAATGGGGACAGTAGGTGGAACATTAACATTACAGTCAATGGGGACAGTAGGTGGAACATAGGTGGAACATTAACATTACAGTCAATGGGGACAGTAGGTGGAACATTAACATTACAGTCAATGGGGACAGTAGGTGGAACATTAACATTACAGTCAATGGGGACAGTAGGTGGAACTTTAACATTACAGTCAATGGGGACAGTAGGTGGAACATTAACATTACAGTCAATGGGGACAGTAGGTGGAACATTACAGTCAATGGGGACAGTAGGTGGAACATTAACATTACAGTCAATGGGGACAGTAGGTGGAACATTACAGTCAATGGGGACAGTAGGTGGAACATTACAGTCAATGGGGACAGTAGGTGGAACATTAACATTACAGTCAATGGGGACAGTAGGTGGAACATTAACATTACAGTCAATGGGGACAGTAGGTGGAACATTAACATTACAGTCAATGGGGACAGTAGGTGGAACATTACAGTCAATGGGGACAGTAGGTGAACATTAACATTACAGTCAATGGGGACAGTAGGTGGAACTTTAACATTACAGTCAATGGGGACAGTAGGTGGAACATTAACATTACAGTCAATGGGGACAGTAGGTGGAACATTAACATTACAGTCAATGGGGACAGTAGGTGGAAACATTACAGTCAATGGGGACAGTTACAGTCAATGGGGACAGTAGGTGGAACATTAACATTACAGTCAATGGGGACAGTAGGTGGAACATTAACATTACAGTCAATGGGGACAGTAGGTGGAACTTTAACATTACAGTCAATGGGGACAGTAGGTGGAACAGTTAACATTACAGTCAATGGGGACAGTAGGTGGAACATTACAACATTACAGTCAATGGGGACAGTAGGTGGAACTTTAACATTACAGTCAATGGGGACAGTAGGTGGAACATTAACATTACAGTCAATGGGGACAGTAGGTGGAACATTAACATTACAGTCAATGGGGACAGTAGGTGGGTGGAACATTACAGTCAATGGGGACAGTAGGTGGAACATTACAGTCAATGGGGACAGTAGGTGGAACATTAACATTACAGTCAATGGGGACAGTAGGTGGAACATTAACATTACAGTCAATGGGGACAGTAGGTGGAACTTTAACATTACAGTCAATGGGTGGACAGTAGGGGGAAGGTGGAACTTTTAACATTACAGTCAATGGGGACAGTAGGTGGAACATTAACATTACAGTCAATGGGGACAGTAGGTGGAACATTAACATTACAGTCAATGGGGACAGTAGGTGGAACATTAACATTACAGTCAATGGGGACAGTAGGTGGAACATTAACATTACAGTCAATGGGGACAGTAGGTGGAACATTAACATTACAGTCAATGGGGACAGTAGGTGGAACTTTAACATTACAGTCAATGGGGACAGTAGGTGGAACTTTAACATTACAGTCAATGGGGACAGTAGGTGGAACATTAACATTACAGTCAATGGGGACAGTAGGTGGAACATTAACATTACAGTCAATGGGGACAGTAGGTGGAACATTAACATTACAGTCAATGGGGACAGTAGGTGGAACATTAACATTACAGTCAATGGGGACAGTAGGTGGAACATTAACATTACAGTCAATGGGGACAGTAGGTGGAACATTAACATTACAGTCAATGGGGACAGTAGGTGGAACATTAACATTACAGTCAATGGGGACAGTAGGTGGAACATTAACATTACAGTCAATGGGGACAGTAGGTGGAACATTAACATTACAGTCAATGGGGACAGTAGGTGGAACTTTAACATTACAGTCAATGGGGACAGTAGGTGGAACTTTAACATTACAGTCAATGGGGACAGTAGGTGGAACATTAACATTACAGTCAATGGGGACAGTAGGTGGAACATTAACATTACAGTCAATGGGGACAGTAGGTGGAACATTAACATTACAGTCAATGGGGACAGTAGGTGAACATTAACATTACAGTCAATGGGGACAGTAGGTGGAACTTTAACATTACAGTCAATGGGGACAGTAGGTGGAACATTAACATTACAGTCAATGGGGACAGTAGGTGGAACATTACAGTCAATGGGGAAGGTGGAACATTAACATTACAGTCAATGGGGACAGTAGGTGGAACATTAACATTACAGTCAATGGGGACAGTAGGTGGAACTTTAACATTACAGTCAATGGGGACAGTAGGTGGAACTTTAACATTACAGTCAATGGGGACAGTAGGTGGAACATTAACATTACAGTCAATGGGGACAGTAGGTGGAACTTTAACATTACAGTCAATGGGGACAGTAGGTGGAACTTTAACATTACAGTCAATGGGGACAGTAGGTGGAACATTAACATTACAGTCAATGGGGACAGTAGGTGGAACATTAACATTACAGTCAATGGGGACAGTAGGTGGAACATTAACATTACAGTCAATGGGGACAGTAGGTGGAACTTTAACATTACAGTCAATGGGGACAGTAGGTGGAACATTAACATTACAGTCAATGGGGACAGTAGGTGGAACTTTAACATTACAGTCAATGGGGACAGTAGGTGGAACTTTAACATTACAGTCAATGGGGACAGTAGGTGGAACTTTAACATTACAGTCAATGGGGACAGTAGGTGGAACATTACAGTCAATGGGGACAGTAGGTGGAACATTAACATTACAGTCAATGGGGACAGTAGGTGGAACATTAACATTACAGTCAATGGGGACAGTAGGTGGAACATTAACATTACAGTCAATGGGGACAGTAGGTGGAACTTTAACATTACAGTCAATGGGGACAGTAGGTGGAACATTAACATTACAGTCAATGGGGACAGTAGGTGGAACTTTAACATTACAGTCAATGGGGACAGTAGGTGGAACTTTAACATTACAGTCAATGGGGACAGTAGGTGGAACTTTAACATTACAGTCAATGGGGACAGTAGGTGGAACATTACATTACAGTCAATGGGGACAGTAGGTGGAACATTAACATTACAGTCAATGGGGACAGTAGGTGGAACATTAACATTACAGTCAATGGGGACAGTAGGTGAACATTAACATTACAGTCAATGGGGACAGTAGGTGGAATTAACATTACAGTCAATGGGGACAGTAGGTGGAACATTAACATTACAGTCAATGGGGACAGTAGGTGGAACATTAACATTACAGTCAATGGGGACAGTAGGTGGAACTTTAACATTACAGTCAATGGGGACAGTAGGTGGAACTTTAACATTACAGTCAATGGGGACAGTAGGTGGAACATTAAACTTTAACATTACAGTCAATGGGGACAGTAGGTGGAACATTAACATTACAGTCAATGGGGACAGTAGGTGGAACATTAACATTACAGTCAATGGGGACAGTAGGTGGAACTTTAACATTACAGTCAATGGGGACAGTAGGTGGAACATTAACATTACAGTCAATGGGGACAGTAGGTGGAACATTAACATTACAGTCAATGGGGACAGTAGGAACATTACAGTCAATGGGGACAGTAGGTGGAACATTAACATTACAGTCAATGGGGACAGTAGGTGGAACATTAACATTACAGTCAATGGGGACAGTAGGTGGAACATTAACATTACAGTCAATGGGGACAGTAGGTGGAACATTAACATTACAGTCAATGGGGACAGTAGGTGGAACATTAACATTACAGTCAATGGGGACAGTAGGTGGAACATTAACATTACAGTCAATGGGGACAGTAGGTGGAACATTAACATTACAGTCAATGGGGACAGTAGGTGAACATTAACATTACAGTCAATGGGGACAGTAGGTGGAACATTAACATTACAGTCAATGGGGACAGTAGGTGGAACTTTAACATTACAGTCAATGGGGACAGTAGGTGGAACATTAACATTACAGTCAATGGGGACAGTAGGTGGAACATTAACATTACAGTCAATGGGGACAGTAGGTGGAACATTAACATTACAGTCAATGGGGACAGTAGGTGGAACATTAACATTACAATGGGGTCAATGGGGACAGTAGGTGGAACATTAACATTACAGTCAATGGGGACAGTAGGTGGACAGTCAATGGGGACAGTAGGTGGAACTTTAACATTACAGTCAATGGGGACAGTAGGTGGAACTTTAACATTACAGTCAATGGGGACAGTAGGTGGAACATTAACATTACAGTCAATGGGGACAGTAGGTGGAACATTAACATTACAGTCAATGGGGACAGTAGGTGGAACTTTAACATTACAGTCAATGGGGACAGTAGGTGGAACTTTAACATTACAGTCAATGGGGACAGTAGGTGGA
>NW_026284214.1:0-20531 GCF_023373465.1 Oncorhynchus keta
AGAAGGGACTGAGTCATTATATCCACAAGAGACTGTTTATAGAAGGACTGAGTCATTATATCACAAGAGACTGTTCATAGAGGGGACTGAGTCATTATATCCATTACCAGACTGTTTATAGAAGGGACTGAGTCATTATATCCACATGAGACTGTTTATAGAAGTGACTGAGTCATTATATCCACAGGAGACTGTTTATAGAAGGACTAAGTCATTATATCCACAAGAGACTGCGGAGTCATTATATCCACAAGAGACTGTTTATAGAAGAGACTGAGTCATTATATCCACAAGAGACTGTTTATAGAAGGACTGGAGTCATTATATCCTCAAGATAGTTTATCATTATATCCACAAGAGACTGTTTATAGAAGAGACATCATTATATCCACAAGAGACTGTTTATAGAAGGGACTGAGTCATTATATCCACATGAGACTGTTTATAGAAGGGACTGAGTCATTATATCCACAAGAGACTGTTTATAGAAGGGACTGAGTCATATCCTCAAGAGACTGTTTATAGAAGGGACTTCTGGGTCATCCACAAGAGACTGTTCATAGAGGGGACTGAGTCATTATATCCACAAGAGACTGTTTATAGAAGGGACTGAGTCATATCCACAAGAGCCTGTTTATAGAAGGGACTGAGTCATTATATCCACAAGAGACTGTTCATAGAGGGGACTGAGTCATTATATCCACAAGAGACTGTTTATAGAAGGGACTGAGTCATTATATCTGCAAGAGACTGTTCATAGAGGGGACTGGAGTCATTATATCCACACGAGACTGTTTATAGAAGGGAGCTGAGTCATTATATCCACATGAGACTGTTTATAGAAGGGACTGAGTCATTATATCCACAGGAGACTGTTTATAGAAGGACTGAGTCATTATATCCACAAGAGACTGTTCATAGAGGGGACTGAGTCATTATATCCACAAGAGACTGTTTATAGAAGAGACTGAGTCATTATATCCACAAGAGACTGTTTATAGAAGGACTGGGTCATTATACCCTCAAGAGACTGTTTATAGAAGGGGCTGAGTCATTTGGATGCAGACTTTGTTGAGGTTGAGCTGGACTTAACAGGATCCAGTATATAGGCATGTTTGTGTGATTATATGCCAATAGTTTACTAATGTAACCTTCATAAAGGGCAAATCTGTGATATTTATTTATCTCCCCTTGGTTTATTCTACAGCCAAACACCACAGTGAACCCACTGAAAGACCGAAGCCTCGCCAGATAGTCCCATAGCGCAGGCTTCACTTCCTCACAGATCGACACTGTACTGATGACGAACAACAGCTCATCAAACAGACTGGTGTGACTTTGTACTCTTTTGGATTTGTCCGTTTCCTCTGCAGGTCGGTGTGATTAACGAGGGGCTGAGTTTAGAGCGATGGTTGTGAGACAAGGTCGGACCCGAACAAAAACCATAGGAAATCCCAGGTCATAGTGTCTATAATACTGTAAGGGGTTCTTCTACATAATAGACCATAGTAAATCCCAGGTCATAGTGTCTATAATACTGTAAGGGGTTCTTCTACATAGATCATAGTAAATCCCAGGACATAGTGTCTATAATACTGTAAGGGGTTATTCTACATAGACTATAGTAAATCCCAGGTCATAGTGTCTATAATACTGTAAGGGGTTATTCTACATAGATCATAGTAAATCCCAGGTCATAGTGTCTATAATACTGTAAGGGTTCTTCTACATAATAGACCATAGTAAATCCCAGGACATAGTGTCTATAATACTGTAAGGGGTTATTCTACATAATAGATCATAGTAAATCTCAGGTCATAGTGTCTATAATACTGTAAGGGGTTATTCTACATAGATCATAGTAAATCCCAGGTCATAGTGTCTATAATACTGTAAGGGGTTCTTCTACATAGACCATAGTAAATCCCAGGTCATAGTGTCTATAATACTGTAAGGGGTTATTCTACATAGATCATAGTAAATCCCAGGTCATAGTGTCTATAATACTCTAAAGAGTTCTTCTACATAGATCATAGTAAATCCCAGGTCATAGTGTCTATAATACTGTAAAGGGTTCTTCTACATAGATCATAGTAAATCCCAGGTCATAGTGTCTATAATACTGTAAAGGGTTCTTCTACATAGACTATAGTAAATCCCAGGTCATAGTGTCTATAATACTGTAAGGGTTTCTTCTACATAGATCATAGTAAATCCCAGGTCATAGTGTCTATAATACTGTAAAGGGTTCTTCTACATAGATCATAGTAAATCCCAGGTCATAGTGTCTATAATAAAGTCACATAGTTGCATAGTTCACAGCCTGGAGGTGTGTTGGGTCATTGACCTGTAGAAAAACAAATGATAGTTCCACTTAGACCAAACCAGATGGGATGGCGTATCTGTGGTAGCCATGCTGGTTAAGTGTGCCTTGAATTCTAAATAAATCACAGACAGTGTCACCAGCAAAGCACTCCCACACCATAACACCTCCTCCTCCATGCTTCACAGTGGGAAATACACATGCAGAGATCATCCATTCACCCACACTGCATTTCACAAAGATATGTCGGTTGGAACCAAAAATCTCCAATTTGGACTCCATACCAAAGGACAAATTTCCACCGGTCTAATGTCCATTGCTTGTGTTTGTTGGCCCAAGCAAGTCTCTTCTCCTTATTGGTGTCCTTTAGTAGTGGTTTCTTTGCAGAAATTCCACCATGATGGTCTGATTCAAATCAAATCAAATCAAATTGATTTATATAGTCCTTCGTACATCAGCTGATATCTCAAAGTGCTGTACAGAAACCCAGCCTAAAACCCCAAACAGCAAGCAATGCAGGTGTAGAAGCACGGTGGCTAGGAAAAACTCCCTAGAAAGGCCAAAACCTAGGAAGAAACCTAGAGAGGAACCAGGCTATGTGGGGTGGCCAGTCCTCTTCTGGCTGTGCCGGGTGGAGATTATAACAGAACATGGCCAAGATGTTCAAATGTTCATAAATGACCAGCATGGTCGAATAATAATAAGGCAGAACAGTTGAAACTGGAACAGCAGCACAGTCAGGTGGACTGGGGACAGCAAGGAGTCATCATGTCAGGTAGTCCTGCGGCACGGTCCTAGGGCCGAGAGTGTGCAAAGCTGTCATCAAGGCAAAAGGTGTCTATTTGAAGTATCTAAAATCTTAAATATATTTTGATTTTGTTAAACACTTTTTTGGTTACTCCATGATTCCATCTGTATCCCCCCATAGTAGTGTCATTCTACAGTGTAGAATGTGTTAAAAATAAAGACAACCTATTGAGTAGATGTTCTGAACCTGGTACATTCATTCTACAGTGTGGAACGTGTTAAAAATAAAGACACCCTATTGAGTAGATGTTCTGAACCCGGTACATTCATTCTACAGTGTAGAACGTGTTAAAAACAAAGACAACCTATTGAGTAGATGTTCTGAACCTGGTACATTCATTCTACAGTGTAGAACGTGTTAAAAACAAACCTATTGAATGAGTAGATGTTCTGAACCCGGTACATTCATTCTACAGAGTAGAACGTGTTAAAAACAAAGACAACCTATTGAATGAGTAGATGTTCTGAACCCGGTACATTCATTCTACAGTGTAGAACGTGTTAAAAACAAACCTATTGAATGAGTAGATGTTCTGAACCCGGTACATTCATTCTGCAGTGTAGAACGTGTTAAAAACAAACCTATTGAATGAGTAGATGTTCTGAACCCGGTACATTCATTCTACAGTGTAGAACGTGTTAAAAACAAACCTATTGAATGAGTAGATGTTCTGAACCTGGTACATTCATTCTACAGTGTGGAACGTGTTAAAAACAAAGACAACCTATTGAGTAGATGTTCTGAACCTGGTACATTCATTCTACAGTGTAGAACGTGTTAAAAATAAAGACACCCCAATGAGTAGATGTTCTGAACCCGGTACATTCATTCTGCAGTGTAGAACGTGTTAAAAACAAACCTATTGAATGAGTAGATGTTCTGAACCCGGTACATTCATTCTACAGTGTAGAACGTGTTAAAAACAAACCTATTGAATGAGTAGATGTTCTGAACCCGGTACATTCATTCTACAGTGTAGAACAATGTTAAAAACAAACCTATTGAATGAGTAGATGTTCTGAACCCGGTACATTCATTCTACAGTGTAGAACGTGTTAAAAACAAACCTATTGAATGAGTAGATGTTCTGAACCCGGTACATTCATTCTACAGAGTAGAACGTGTTAAAAACAAACCTATTGAATGAGTAGATGTTCTGAACCCGGTACATTCATTCTACAGTGTGGAACGTGTTAAAAACAAAGACAACCTAATGAGTAGATGTTCTGAACCTGGTACATTCATTCTACAGTGTAGAACGTGTTAAAAACAAACCTATTGAATGAGTAGATGTTCTGAACCCGGTACATTCATTCTACAGAGTAGAATGTGTTAAAAACAAACCTATTGAATGAGTAGATGTTCTGAACCCGGTACATTCATTCTACAGTGTGGAACGTGTTAAAAACAAACCTATTGAATGAGTAGATGTTCTGAACCCGGTACATTCATTCTACAGTGTAGAACGTGTTAAAAACAAAGACAACCTAATGAGTAGATGTTCTGAACCTGGTACATTCATTCTACAGTGTAGAACGTGTTAAAAACAAACCTATTGCATGAGTAGATGTTCTGAACCTGGTACATTCATTCTACAGTGTAGAACGTGTTAAAAACAAACCTATTGAATGAGTAGATGTTCTGAACCTGGTACATTCATTCTACAGTGTAGAACGTGTTAAAAACAAACCTATTGAATGAGTAGATGTTCTGAACCCGGTACATTCATTCTACAGTGTAGAACGTGTTAAAAACAAACCTATTGAATGAGTAGATGTTCTGAACCCGGTACATTCATTCTACAGTGTAGAACGTGTTAAAAACAAAGACAACCTATTGAATGAGTAGATGTTCTGAACCCGGTACATTCATTCTACAGTGTAGAACGTGTTAAAAACAAACCTATTGAATGAGTAGATGTTCTGAACCCGGTACATTCATTCTACAGTGTAGAACGTGTTAAAAACAAAGACAACCTATTGAATGAGTAGATGTTCTGAACCCGGTACATTCATTCTACAGTGTAGAACGTGTTAAAAACAAACCTATTGAATGAGTAGATGTTCTGAACCCGGTACATTCATTCTACAGTGTAGAACGTGTTAAAAACAAAGACAACCTATTGAATGAGTAGATGTTCTGAACCCGGTACATTCATTCTACAGTGTAGAACGTGTTAAAAACAAAGACAACCTATTGAATGAGTAGATGTTCTGAACCCGGTACATTCATTCTACAGTGTAGAACGTGTTAAAAACAAACCTATTGAATGAGTAGATGTTCTGAACCCGGTACATTCATTTTAACAGGTTTTTGTTTTGGTGGACCGTATTAGTTGTAGTCGTTGACATTTGTCAATAAAACTCATGAATCCAACTGTTTATGTCAAGTTTGTTACAGTTTTCTTCCGGTGAAAGAGAGGAGGACCAAAATGCAGCGTGGTTATCTTTATACATCTTTAATGAAAGATGAAAAATACAAACAATATAAAAAAAACAAGAAACATGGAAAAACCGAAACAGCCCTATCTGGTGCAACCAACACAGAGACAGGAACAATCACCCACCAAACACTCAAAGAATATGGCTGCCTAAATATGGTTCCCAATCAGAGACAACGATAAACACCTGCCTCTGATTGAGAACCACTCTAGGCAACCATAGACTTACCTAGACTACTATACTAAACACAACCCCATAAATCTACAAAACCCCTAGACAAGACAAACACATAATTCACCCATGTCACAGCCTGGCCTGACCAAAATAATAAAGAAAACACAAAATACTAAGGCCAGGGCTTGACAAAGTTATTCTATATTCTCCTCATAGCCCCTTGGTTGTCCTGAATAGAAGGTGGTAAAACACTACATTGTGAGGATAAAAATAAGGGCTGGACATGTAGATGGATGAAAGTCTGATAAAAGAGAAGCTGATTATTCCTGGGGTCTAAGGACTGATTATTCCTGGGGTCTAAGGACTGATGATTCCTGGGGTCTCAGGACTGATGATTCCTGGGGTCTCAGGACTGATGATTCCTGGGGTCTGAGGACTGATGATTCCTGGGGTCTAAGGACTGATGATTCCTGGGGTCTAAGGACTGATGATTCCTGGGGTCTAAGGACTGATGATTCCTGGGGTCTCAGGACTGATGATTCCTGGGGTCTAAGGACTGATGATTCCTGGGGTCTCAGGACTGATGATTCCTGGGGTCTAAGGACTGATGATTCCTGGGGTCTCAGGACTGATGATTCCTGGGGTCTGAGGACTGATGATTCCTGGGGTCTCAGGACTGATGATTCCTGGGGTCTGAGGACTGATGATTCCTGGGGTCTGAGGACTGATGATTCCTGGGGTCTGAGGACTGATGATTCCTGGGGTCTAAGGACTGATGATTCCTGGGGTCTCAGGACTGATGATTCCTGGGGTCTCAGGACTGATGATTCCTGGGGTCTGAGGACTGATGATTCCTGGGGTCTGAGGACTGATGATTCCTGGGGTCTCAGGACTGATGATTCCTGGGGTCTGAGGACTGATGATTCCTGGGGTCTAAGGACTGATGATTCCTGGGGTCTAAGGACTGATGATTCCTGGGGTCTGAGGACTGATGATTCCTGGGGTCTGAGGACTGATGATTCCTGGGGTCTCAGGACTGATGATTCCTGGGGTCTAAGGACTGATGATTCCTGGGGTCTCAGGACTGATGATTCCTGGGGTCTAAGGACTGATGATTCCTGGGGTCTGAGGACTGATGATTCCTGGGGTCTGAGGACTGATGATTGCTGGGGTCTCAGGACTGATGATTCCTGGGGTCTGAGGACTGATGATTCCTGGGGTCTGAGGATTGATGATTCCTGGGGTCACAGGACTGATTATTCCTGGGGTCTGATGATTCCTGGGGTCTGAGGACTGATGATTCCTGGGGTCTGAGGACTGATGATTCCTGGGGTCTCAGGACTGATGATTCCTGGGGTCTCGGGACTGATGATTCCTGGGGTCTAAGGACTGATGATTCCTGGGGTCTAAGGACTGATGATTCCTGGGGTCTAAGGACTGATGATTCCTGGGGTCTCAGGACTGATGATTCCTGGGGTCTAAGAACTGATGATTCCTGGGGTCTCGGGACTGATGATTCCTGGGGTCTAAGGACTGATGATTCCTGGGGTCTCAGGACTGATGATTCCTGGGGTCTGAGGACTGATGATTCCTGGGGTCTGAGGACTGATGATTCCTGGGGTCTGAGGACTGATGATTCCTGGGGTCTGAGGACTGATGATTCCTGGGGTCTGAGGACTGATGATTCCTGGGGTCTAAGGACTGATGATTCCTGGGGTCTCAGGACTGATGATTCCTGGGGTCTCAGGACTGATGATTCCTGGGGTCTGAGGACTGATGATTCCTGGGGTCTGAGGACTGATGATTCCTGGGGTCTCAGGACTGATGATTCCTGGGGTCTGAGGACTGATGATTCCTGGGGTCTAAGGACTGATGATTCCTGGGGTCTAAGGACTGATGATTCCTGGGGTCTGAGGACTGATGATTCCTGGGGTCTAAGGACTGATGATTCCTGGGGTCTAAGGACTGATGATTCCTGGGGTCTAAGGACTGATGATTCCTGGGGTCTCAGGACTGATGATTCCTGGGGTCTAAGGACTGATGATTCCTGGGGTCTCAGGACTGATGATTCCTGGGGTCTGAGGACTGATGATTCCTGGGGTCTCAGGACTGATGATTCCTGGGGTCTGAGGACTGATGATTCCTGGGGTCTGAGGACTGATGATTCCTGGGGTCACAGGACTGATTATTCCTGGGGTCTGATGATTCCTGGGGTCTCAGGACTGATGATTCCTGGGGTCTGAGGACTGATGATCCCTGGGGTTTGAGGACTGATGATTCCTGGGGTCTCAGAACTGATGATTCCTGGGGTCTCAGAACTGATGATTCCTGGGGTCTGAGGACTGATGATTCCTGGGGTCTGAGGACTGATGATTCCTGGGGTCTCAGGACTGATGATTCCTGGGGTCTGAGGACTGATGATTCCTGGGGTCTCAGGACTGATGATTCCTGGGGTCTGAGGACTGATGATTCCTGGGGTCTCAGGACTGATTATTCCTGGGGTCTGAGGACTGATGATTCCTGGGGTCTGAGGACTGATGATTCCTGGGGTCTGAGGACTGATGATTCCTGGGGTCTCAGGACTGATGATTCCTGGGGTCTCAGGACTGATGATTCCTGGGGTCTCAGGACTGATGATTCCTGGGGTCTCAGGACTGATGATTCCTGGGGTCTCAGGACTGATGATTCCTGGGGTCTCAGGACTGATTATTCCTGGGGTCTCAGGACTGATGATTCCTGGGGTCTCAGGACTGATGATTCCTGGGGTCTCAGGACTGATGATTCCTGGGGTCTCAGGACTGATGATTCCTGGGGTCTGAGGACTGATGATTCCTGGGGTCTCAGGACTGATGATTCCTGGGGTCTGAGGACTGATGATTCCTGGGGTCTCAGGACTGATGATTCCTGGGGTCTCAGGACTGATGATTCCTGGGGTCTCAGGACTGATGATTCCTGGGTCTCAGGACTGATTATTCATGGGGTCTCAGGACTGATGATTCCTGGGGTCTCGGGACTGATGATTCCTGGGGTCTCGGGACTGATGATTCCTGGGGTCTGAGGACTGATGATTCCTGGGGTCTAAGGACTGATGATTCCTGGGGTCTCAGGACTGATGATTCCTGGGGTCTCAGGACTGATGATTCCTGGGGTCTCAGGACTGATGATTCCTGGGGTCTAAGGACTGATGATTCCTGGGGTCTGAGGACTGATGATTCCTGGGGTCTGAGGACTGATGATTCCTGGGGTCCTCAGGTAGGGTTAAAGTCAAAAAAGGACAAAACCACAGAGCTTATTTTGCATAACACGAGAATGACAAGGACATGCAAATAAGCAGCTGAGGGTGGAGTCAGTGTGTGTGTGTGTGTGTGTGTCTGTGGTGTGTGTGTGTGTGTCTGTGGTGTGTGTGTGTGTGTGTGTGTGTGTGTGTGTGTGTGTGTGTGTGTGTGTGTGTGTGTGTGTGTGTGTGTGTGTGTGTGTGTGTGTGTGTGTGTGTGTGTGTGTGTGTGTGTGTGTGTGATCGTGTGTGTGGTGTGTGTGTGTGAGCGTGTGTGTGGTGTGTGTGAGAATGTGTGTGTGGTGTGTGTGTGAGCGTGTGAGTGTGTGTGTGTGTGTGTGTGTGTGTGTGTGTGTGTGTGTGGTGTGTGGTGAGTGTGTGTGGTGTGAACGTGTGTGTGGTGTGTGTGTGTGTGAGCGTGTGTGTGGTGTGTGTGAGAATGTGTGTGTGGTGTGTGTGGTGTGGTGTGTGTGTGTGTGGTGTGTGTGTGAGCGTGCGTGTGGTGTGTGTGTGAGAACGTGTGTGTGGTGTGTGTGAAATGTGTGTGTGAGCGTGTGTGTGGTGTGTGTGTGAAGTGTATGTGAGAATGTGTGTGGGTGTGTGTGTGGTGTGTGTGTGTGAGAATGTGTGTGGTGTGTGTGTGAGAGTGTGTGTGAGAGTGTGTGAGAGTGTGTGTGAGAGTGTGTGTGTGTGTGAGAGTGTGTGAGAGTGTGTGTCGGAGCTGAGATAAGTAGCGTTAGCGGATTTGTCACATGGTTTCAAGCCTTTTCTTTCATTAGTCTCTCAGCAACACAGAGAGCTGTACATCTTTTGTGTGGTGGGACTGTGAACTAATGAGATGGATAGACTATCACCAGCCCTGAGCTACAACTTTCAACTGTGTTTTGGTGTGGTGTGTGGTGTGTGGTGTGTGTGTGTGTGTGTGTGTGTGTGTGTGTGTGTGTGTGTGTGTGTGCGTATGTGTGTGTGTGCGGGTGTGTGTGTTCTGAATACCTTATTTCCTCTTCCCAGAGCACACTGGTATCAAGATAATACACGAAAAGATCAAGTCTTAGACAACAAAGATTCAGCTGGAGGAAACAGACTTCTCATCTACGCGGAGGAGGAAGACTTCTCAGCTAAGCTGTTGATAAACAATTCCTACCATTTACAACAATTTAACATAAATGAAATGTAATTAACCCTGAATAAAAACTAGATATTATAATCTTAGATGAGCAAACAGCCAACTAAAACAGCTCTCTGATTCTGTCTCTCTCTCTCTCTCCCTCTCTCCCTGTCTCTCTCTGTCTCTGTCTCTCTCTTTCTCTCTCTCTCTCTCTCTCTCTCTCTCTTATACAAGCACAAAAGACACAGCTATTAGTAATAGCCTTTTTTATTCAGTTACATGTTTTCCAGACAGATCTCATTGCACAAGCATTAGAGGAGGTTTTTGATAAACTATAGATTTCAAGAAGGATGTTGAAGTGTGTGTGTGTGTGTGTGTCTTTGTGTGTGTGTGTCTGTGTGTGTGTGTGTGTCTGTGTGTCTTTTGTGTGTGTGTACTCGTTATTGTTGGACATAAAAGACTGTTAAAACCCCAGCTGCAAAGTGTTCCCATGTATAATAGTTTATTAGGTACACCCATCTAGTACCGGGTCGGACCCCCCCCCCTTTTGCCTCCAGAACAGCCTGAATTCTTAGGGGATATTCTACAAGGTGTTGGAAACATTCCGCGGCGATGCTGGTCCAAGCTGACACGACGGCATCATGCAGTTGCTGCAGATTGGACAACGGTCCGTTCATGCTGAGAACAGCCAGTTCCATCTCAACCCAAAGACGCTCTATTGGGTTGAGGTCAGGGGTCGGACCAGGTGTGGAGACGGACCAGGGGACTGACCAGGTGTGGGGACTGACCAGGGGATGTGCCAGGTGTGGGGACTGACCAGGTGTGGGGACTGACCAGGTGTGGGGACTGACCAGGTGTGGGGACTGACCAGGTGTGGGGACTGACCAGGTGTGGGGACTGACCAGGTGTGGGGTCTGACCAGGGGACTGACCAGGTGTGGGGACTGACCAGGTGTGGGGACTGACCAGGTGTGGGGACTGACCAGGTGTGGGGACTGACTAGGTGTGGGGACTGACCAGGTGTGGGGACTGATCAGGTGTGGGGTCTGACCAGGTGTGGGGACTGACCAGGTGTGGGGACTGACCAGGGGACTGACCAGGTGTGGGGACTGACCAGGTGTGGGGACTGACCAGGGGACTGACCAGGTGTGGGGACTGACCAGGTGTGGGGACTGACCAGGTGTGGGGACTGACCAGGGACTGACCAGGGACTGACCAGGTGTGGGGACTGACCAGTGTGGGGACTGACCAGGTGACTGACCAGGGACTGACCAGGTGTGGGGACTGACCAGGGGACTGACCAGGTGTGGGGACTGACCAGGGACTGACCAGGCCACTGAAGTAAACAGAACTCTCTGCCCTGTTCCATGTCCTCCTCAGTTGTCCAGTGTTGGTGATCGACCCACTGGACCCTTGCTGATCGGAACCCGGTGTGGTCGTCTGCAGCAATAGAACCATCCGTGACAAGAACCGAAAAGTCTGTCTGTTTGTGGCCCGGCCTGTTAGCTTGCAACGATTCTTGCCCTTCTTCTTCTTCTTCTTCTTCTTCTTCTTCTTCTTCTTCTTCTTCTTCTTCTTCTTCTTCTTCTTCTTCTTCTTCTTCTCTCGCCAACAAGCTGTTTTCGCCCACAAGACTGTCGCTGACTGGATATTTTTTTTTTGGGGGGGGGGGGGTTTTGTCGCACCGTTTTCGGTAAACCATTTCTGAGGTACTGGAACCAGCGTGCCACGGGATGGGTGTACCACCGACGATCCTACCTGACATTTCACTCGTTTTGCCCATTTTAATGTTCAAATCAACAGTAACTGAATGCCTTGATGCCTGTCTGCTTGCTTTATATGGCTCATTGTCTTACAGGAGCGATCCATTATCCTGAATGGGGTGGTGTACCTAATAAACTGTCCCGGGGAGTGTATGTGATCGTATTCAAATGTAAGCGAGGGTTTTGAAATTATTATTTTAGTGAAATATGATATCTGTTTGGGCTTCTTAAGGTCAATTTGTAAGTATGTTCCCGGACCCCTGACCATCTGCTCTAGAAAACATCATCCCGCGGCTGAATCTAGTGGATGATTCCTTGCTCTATGGACTCTTATCAAAAGTAGTGAACGATATAGAGAATAGAGAGCCATTTGGGACTCAGCCAGAGACAGAGGTCTGGACGGTGCTGTCTGCTCACCAGGCTGTGATATAAAGCCAACCGTCAGACAGCCAGAGAGACAGAGAGATAGAGAGACAGAGAGAGAGAGAGAGACAGAGGGCTGGACGGTGCTGTCTGCTCACCAGGCCGTGATATAAAGCCAACCTTCAGAGAGACAGAGAGACAGAGAGATAGAGAGACGGAGAGACAGAGGGCTGGACGGTGCTGTCTACTCACCAGGCTGTGATATAAAGCCAACCTTCAGAGAGACAGAGAGACAGAGAGACAGAGGTCTGGACGGTGCTGTCTACTCACCAGGCTGTGATATAAAGCCAACCTTCAGAGAGCCAGAGAGACAGAGAGATAGAGAGACGGAGAGACAGAGGGCTGGACGGTGCTGTCTACTCACCAGGCTGTGATATAAAGCCAACCTTCAGAGAGCCAGAGAGACAGAGAGATAGAGAGACGGAGAGACAGAGGGCTGGACGGTGCTGTCTACTCACCAGGCTGTGATATAAAGCCAACCTTCAGAGAGCCAGAGAGACAGAGAGATAGAGAGACAGAGAGACAGAGGGCTGGACGGTGCTGTCTACTCACCAGGCTGTGATATAAAGCCAACCTTCCACCTCACTGGACCCTGTGTTTGCCGGACCAGACCACGTAGAAATATAATGTCCAGAGTCTCCAGACAGGGCCATGCCGTTGGAAGCAGCATCCGGGACTGATCTGTAACAGTATTTCTACGTGGCATCCTGAGACTAACAGCCAATAGAGACCCAGTCCTGATCTGACCTTGACGTTGTTACTGTTTTTAAACATCTGTCCTAAAGAACACATTGACCGTGTCCTAAAACAGCCACCTATTCCCTAGATAGTGCACCTGTTTTAAACATCTGTCCTAAAGAACACATTGACCTTGTCCTAAAACAGCCACCTATTCCCTAGATAGTGCACCTGTTTTAAACATCTGTCCTAAAGAACACATTGACCTTGTCCTAAAACAGCCACCTATTCCCTAGATAGTGCACCTGTTTTAAACATCTGTCCTAAAGAACACATTGACCTTGTCCTAAAACAGCCACCTATTCCCTAGATAGTGCACCTGTTTTAAACATCTGTCCTAAAGAACACATTGACCTTGTCCTAAAACACCTGTTATGTCCAGAGCCCTACACTTACGTAGGGAAAGAGTGTCCTTCAGAAGGAGACATTGTCCATGTGACAGCGGAGAAGATGTCATTGTTTTACTGGAGATGATTAAGTGTCCTCAGGCTACACACACACACACACACACACACACACACACACACACACACACACACACACACACACACACACACACACACACACACAGACACACAGACACACACACACACACACACACACACACACACACACACAAACAAACACAAAATGTCAAAAGCCATGAAAACGTATTAAAATTAAAACTATGATGACAAGTGTCTGTGTGTGTGTGTGTGTGTGTGTGTGTGTGTGTGTGTGTGTGTGTGTGTGTGTGTGTGTGTGTGTGTGTGTGTGTGTGTGTGTGTGTGTGTGTGTGTGTGTTTGAGCGTAGAAGTAGCAGAGTGTCAGAGTCAGTCTGTCTGGGTCTCATCCCAAATGGCACCCTATTCTCTATTTAGGGCACTACTGTTACCCGTAGGGATCTGGTTTAAAGTAGTGCACTAGATAGGAATAGGGTGCCATTGGGATGTATTCGAGGTCTCTGTTCCTTTCCCTAAAGCTCCTCTATGCTGCTTCAAGGTGCTGTTCATTAAAATGAAAAGGCTCGAGTTGCTGAGGTACATTAATGGGGTTGGTGTGGTGGTGTGTGTGTGTGTGTGTGTCAGAGTGTGGTGTGTGTGTGTGTGTGTGTGTGTGTGTGTGTGTGTGTGTGTGTGTGTGTGTGTGTGTGTGTGTGTGTGTGTGTGTGTGTGTGTGTGTATCTGTCTGTGTGTGTGTGAGTGTCTCTGTTTTGTGTGTGTGTGTGTGTCTGTCTGTGTGTGTGTGTGGCGACAGTAAAGCATTGTGTCAGACGGAGGTGTCAGTTTGCGGTGGTTGCTGAGCTCAGATCAGAACCGTACGGCGTCGGAGCCGTTTCGTTATTTGTTGTAGTTCCTGTCGAGAACGTCAGACCCGTCTGTCTGTTTACCAACAGAAAAATACATCCTGTTTAGAAATGAACACAAAAGTTGTTCCTTTTTTTCTCTCTCTCCCACCTCAGCCACCCACAACCCTCACTCATTGGAAGACAACCTAGCTGTCTCTCTCTCCCCCAGAGAGAGAGAGAGGGGCAGGAAGTAGAGAGGGGCAGGAAGTAGAGAGAGGCAGGAAGTAGAGAGGCAGGAAGTAGAGAGAAAGAGAGGGGCAGGAAGTAGAGAGAGAGAGGGCAGGAAGTAGAGAGAGAGAGAGACAGAGAGAGAGAGGGGCAGGAAGTAGAGCAAGAGGGGCAGGAAGTAGAGAGAGAGAGAGAGAGAGAGAGGCAGGAAGTAGAAAGAGAGGGCAGGAAGTAGAGAGAGAGACAGGGACAGGAAGTAGAGGGCAGGAAGCAGAGAGGGTAGGCAGTAGAGAGGGCAGGAAGTAGAGAGGGGCAGGAAGTAGAGAGAGGCAGGAAGTAGAAAGAGAGGGCAAGAAGTAGAGAGAGAGAGAGAAAGAGAGGAAGGAAGTATGAGAAAGATAGGGGCAAGAAGTAGAGAGGGCAGGAAGTAGAAAAGAGAGGGCAGGAAGTAGAGCGAGAAAGAAATGGGCAGAAATTGTAGTGAATATGAGATAGTGTAGTGAATAGGTGAATATGAGATAGTGTAGTGAATATGAGATAGTGTATAGTGTAGTGAATAGGTGAATATGAGATAATGTAGTGAATAGGTGAATATGAGATAGTGTAGTGAATAGGTGAATATGAGATAGTGTAGTGAATATGAGATAGTGTAGTGAATATGAGATAGTGTAGTGAATAGGTGAATATGAGATGTGTAGTGAATATGAGATAGTGTAGTGAATAGGTGAATATGAGATAGTGTAGTGAATATGAGATAGTGTAGTGAATAGGTGAATATGAGATAGTGTAGTGAATAGGTGAATATGAGATAGTGTAGTGAATAGGTGAATATGAGATAGTGTAGTGAATAGGTGAATATGAGATAGTGTAGTGAATAGGTGAATATGAGATAGTGTAGTGAATATGAGATAGTGTAGTGAATAGGTGAATATGAGATAGTGTAGTGAATATGAGATAGTGTAGTGAATAGGTGAATATGAGATAGTGTAGTGAATATGAGATAGTGTAGTGAATAGGTGAATATGAGATAGTGTAGTGAATATGAGATAGTGTAGTGAATATGAGATAGTGTAGTGAATAGGTGAATATGAGATGGTGTAGTGAATTGGTGAATATGAGATAGTGTAGTGAATAGGTGAATATGAGATAGTGTAGTGAATATGAGGTAGTGTAGTGAATAGGTGAATATGAGATAGTGTAGTGAATAGGTGAATATGAGATAGTGTAGTGAATAGGTGAATATGAGATAGTGTAGTGAATAGGTGAATATGAGATAGTGTAGTGAATAGGTGAATATGAGATAGTGTAGTGAATATGAGATAGTGTAGCGAATAGGTGAATATGAGATAGTGTAGTGAATAGGTGAATATGAGATAATGTAGTGAATATGAGATAGTGTAGTGAATAGGTGAATATGAGATAGTGTAGTGAATAGGTGAATATGAGATAGTGTAGTGAATAGGTGAATATGAGATAGTGTAGTGAATAGGTGAATATGAGATAGTGTAGTGAATAGGTGAATATGAGGTAGTGTAGTGAATAGGTGAATATGAGATAATGTATAGTGTAGTGAATAGGTGAATATGAGATAGTGTAGTGAATAGGTGAATATGAGATAGTGTATAGTGTAGTGAATGGGTGAATATGAGATAGTGTATTGAATATGAGATAGTGTAGTGAATAGATGAATATGAGATAGTGTAGTGAATAGGTGAATATGAGATAGTGTAGTGAATAGGTGAATATGAGATAGTGTAGTGAATAGGTGAATATGAGATAGTGTAGTGAATAGGTGAATATGAGATAGTGTAGTGAATATGAGATAGTGTAGTGAATAGGTGAATATGAGATAGTGTAGTGAATATGAGATAGTGTATTGAATATGAGATAGTGTAGTGAATAGATGAATATGAGATAGTGTAGTGAATAGGTGAATATGAGATAGTGTAGTGAATAGGTGAATATGAGATAGTGTAGTGAATAGGTGAATATGAGATAGTGTATAGTGTAGTGAATAGGTGAATATGAGATAGTGTAGTGAATAGGTGAATATGAGATAGTGTAGTGAATAGGTGAATATGAGATAGTGTTGTGAATAGGTGAATATGAGATAGTGTATAGTGTAGTGAATAGGTGAATATGAGATAGTGTAGTGAATAGGTGAATATGAGATAGTGTAGTGAATAGGTGAATATGAGATAGTGTTGTGAATAGGTGAATATGAGATAGTGTATAGTGTAGTGAATAGGTGAATATGAGATAGTGTAGTGAATAGGTGAATATGAGATAGTGTAGTGAATATGAGATAGTGTAGTGAATATGAGATAGTGTAGTGAATATGAGATAGTGTAGTGAATAGGTGAATATGAGATAGTGTAGTGAATATGAGATAGTGTAGTGAATAGGTGAATATGAGATAGTGTAGTGAATAGGTGAATATGAGATAGTGTAGTGAATAGGTGAATATGAGATAGTGTAGTGGATAGGTGAATATGAGATAGTGTAGTGAATAGGTGAATATGAGATAGTATAGTGAATAGGTGAATATGAGATAGTGTAGTGAATAGGTGAATATGAGATAGTGTTGTGAATAGGTGAATATGAGATAGTGTAGTAGTGAATAGGTGTGAGAATAGGTGAATATGAGATAGTGTAGTGAATATGAGATAGTGAATAGTGAATATGAGATAGTGTAGTGAATATGAGATAGTGTAGTGAATATGAGATAGTGTAGTGAATAGGTGAATATGAGATAGTGTAGTGAATATGAGGTAGTGTAGTGAATAGGTGAATATGAGATAGTGTAGTGAATATGAGATAGTGTAGTGAATATGAGATGTGTAGTGAATATGAGATAGTGTAGTGAATAGGTGAATATGAGATAGTGTAGTGAATATGAGATAGTGTAGTGAATAGGTGAATATGAGATAGTGTAGTGAATAGGTGAATATGAGATAGTGTAGTGAATAGGTGAATATGAGATAGTGTAGTGAATAGGTGAATATGAGATAGTATAGTGAATAGGTGAATATGAGATAGTGTAGTGGATAGGTGAATATGAGATAGTGTAGTGAATAGGTGAATATGAGATAGTGTAGTGAATAGGTGAATATGAGATAGTGTCGTGTATAGGTGAATATGAGATAGTGTAGTGAATAGGTGAATATGAGATAGTGTAGTGAATAGCTGAATATGACATAGTGTAGTGAATATGTGAATATGAGATAGTGTCGTGTATAGGTGAATATGAGATAGTGTAGTGAATAGGTGAATATGAGATAGTGTAGTGAATAGGTGAATATGAGATAGTGTAGTGAATATGAGGTAGTGTAGTGAATAGGTGAATATGAGATAGTGTAGTGAATAGGTGAATATGAGATAGTGTAGTGAATAGGTGAATATGAGATAGTGTAGTGAATAGGTGAATATGAGATAGTGTAGTGAATAGGTGAATATGAGATAGTGTAGTGAATATGAGATAGTGTAGCGAATAGGTGAATATGAGATAGTGTAGTGAATATGAGATAGTGTAGTGAATAGGTGAATATGAGATAGTGTAGTGAATAGGTGAATATGAGATAGTGTAGTGAATAGGTGAATATGAGATAGTGTAGTGAATAGGTGAATATGAGATAGTGTAGTGAATAGGTGAATATGAGATAGTGTTGTGAATAGGTGAATATGAGATAGTGTATAGTGTAGTGAATAGGTGAATATGAGATAGTGTAGTGAATAGGTGAATATGAGATAGTGTCGTGTATAGGTGAATATGAGATAGTGTAGTGAATAGGTGAATATGAGATAGTGTAGTGAATAGCTGAATATGAGATAGTGTAGTGAATATGAGATAGTGTAGTGAATAGGTGAATATGAGATAGTGTAGTGAATAGGTGAATATGAGATAGTGTGGTGAATATGAGATAGTGTAGTGAATAGGTGAATATGAGATAGTGTAGTGAATATGAGGTAGTGTAGTGAATAGGTGAATATGAGATAGTGTAGTGAATAGGTGAATATGAGATAGTGTAGTGAATAGGTGAATATGAGATAGTGTAGTGAATAGGTGAATATGAGATAGTGTAGTGAATATGAGATAGTGTAGCGAATAGGTGAATATGAGATAGTGTAGTGAATAGGTGAATATGAGATAATGTAGTGAATATGCGATAGTGTAGTGAATAGGTGAATATGAGATAGTGTAGTGAATAGGTGAATATGAGATAGTGTAGTGAATACGTGAATATGAGGTAGTGTAGTGAATAGGTGAATATGAGATAATGTATAGTGTAGTGAATAGGTGAATATGAGATAGTGTAGTGAATAGGTGAATATGAGATAGTGTATAGTGTAGTGAATGGGTGAATATGAGATAGTGTATTGAATATGAGATAGTGTAGTGAATAGATGAATATGAGATAGTGTAGTGAATAGGTGAATATGAGATAGTGTAGTGAATAGGTGAATATGAGATAGTGTAGTGAATAGGTGAATATGAGATAGTGTAGTGAATATGAGATAGTGTAGTGAATAGGTGAATATGAGATAGTGTAGTGAATAGGTGAATATGAGATAGTGTAGTGAATATGAGATAGTGTAGTGAATATGAGATAGTGTAGTGAATAGGTGAATATGAGATAGTGTAGTGAATAGGTGAATATGAGATAGTGTAGTGAATAGGTGAATATGAGATAGTGTAGTGAATAGGTGAATATGAGATAGTGTAGTGAATAGGTGAATATGAGATAGTGTAGTGAATAGGTGAATATGAGATAGTGTAGTGAATAGGTGAATATGAGATAGTGTAGTGAATAGGTGAATATGAGATAGTGTAGTGAATATGAGATAGTGTAGTGAATATGAGATAGTGTAGTGAATAGGTGAATATGAGATAGTGTAGTGAATAGGTGAATATGAGATAGTGTAGTGAATAGGTGAATATGAGATAGTGTAGTGAATATGAGATAGTGTAGTGAATAGGTGAATATGAGATAGTGTAGTGAATAGTGAATATGAGATAGTGTAGTGAATATGAGATAGTGTAGTGAATAGTGAATATGAGATAGTGTAGTGAATATGAGATAGTGTAGTGAATAGGTGAATATGAGATAGTGTAGTGAATAGGTGAAGATGAGATAGTGTATAGTGTAGTGAATATGAGAGATAGTGTAGTGAGATAGTGTGTGACCATAAGTGAATATGAGATAGTGTAGTGAATAGGTGAATATGAGATAGTGTAGTGAATAGGTGAATATGAGATAGTGTAGTGAATAGGTGAATATGAGATAGTGTATAGTGTAGTGAATAGGTGAATATGAGATAGTGTAGTGAATAGGTGAATATGAGATAGTGTAGTGAATAGGTGAATATGAGATAGTGAATATGAATAGGTGAATATGAGATAGTGTGTGAATATGAGATAGTGTGAATAGGTGAATATGAGATAGTGTAGTGAATAGGTGAATATGAGATAGTGTAGTGAATATGAGATAGTGTAGGTGAATATGATGAGATAGTGTAGTGAATAGGTGAATATGAGATAGTGTAGTGAATAGGTGAATATGAGATAGTGTAGTGAATAGGTGAATATGAGATATGTGTAGTGAATAGGTGAATATGAGATAGTGTAGTGAATAGCTGAATATGAGATAGTGTAGTGAATAGGTGAAGATGAGATAGTGTAGTGAATAGGTGAATATGAGATAGTGTAGTGAATAGGTGAATATGAGATAGATAGTGTAGTGAATAGGTGAATATGAGATAGTGTAGTGAATAGGTGAATATGAGATGAGATAGTGAGATAGTGAATAGGTGAATATGAGATAGATAGTGTAGTGAATAGGTGAATATGAGATAGTGTAGTGAATATGAGATAGTGTAGTGAATAGGTGAATATGAGATAGTGTAGTGAATATGAGATAGGTGAATATGAGATAGTGTAGTGAAATATGAGATAGTGTAGTGAATATGAGATAGTGTAGTGAATAG
>NW_026284215.1:0-905 GCF_023373465.1 Oncorhynchus keta
TTCTATCACTGAGAATTCTAGAGTTCTATCACTGATAATTATCTCCTTTACTTCTATAGAGACATTCTATCACTGAGAGTTCTACAGTTATATCACTGAGAGTTATAGAGTTCTATCACTGAGTATTCTAGAGTTCTATCACTGAGAATTATCTCCTTTACTTATAATAATATATAATATATGCCATTTAGCAGGCGCTTTTATCCAAGCGACTTACAGTCATGTGTGCATACATTCTACGTATGGGTGGTCCCGGGATTGAACCCACTGCCCTGGCGTTACAAGCGCCATGCTCTACCAACTGAGCTACAGAAGGACTTCTATAGAGACATTCTATCACTGAGATAGCCTCACCCGGGCATGCGGGTGAGATAATATTCTAGTAGAGGAAGAGGAGCTCGAGCCATAGAACATTGAGATAATATTCTATAAGAGGAAGAGGAGCTCGAGCAGTAGAACATTGAGATAATATTCTACAAGAGGAAGAGGAGCTCGAGCAGTAGAACATTGAGATAATATTCTATAAGAGGAAGAGGAGCTTGAGCAGTAGAACATTGAGATAATATTCTATAAGAGGAAGAGGAGCTCCAGCAGTAGAACATTGAGATAATATTCTATAAGAGGAAGAGGAGCTCGAGCAGTAGATCATTTGAGGTGAAGGTACTCAGCTCCTGGCCAAGTCAAGCACTGCATCTTATCCATTACTCAACTAGCCTACAGATGTGTCTGGAAACTCTGAAGACCCAGAATATTTTATACAGTGTTATAAATTTACTTGGCCCCGACTCAAGTTAATAGTTTATACAACATGTCAAGTTCGTTGCAGACAGGCCATATAAAGCCAATGTGATTTATAGAATATTTCATTTTTTATCAGGATATTTTCTACCTGCAGGTTGCAATGT
>NW_026284216.1:0-152134 GCF_023373465.1 Oncorhynchus keta
TGCACATTGACTACGCTGATACGACGCTCACGAACATTTCCTGCCGCATCTCATAATCCAGACCAAACTCACTCGGAAAGTGGATACGTTTTTCCAGTTTGCTCTACGAGACCTCACCACTTCCAATTATTTTCAGCCAAACAGGAAATCAGTTCCAGGTAACCTATTGCTAATGATTATTATTTTGTTTTAATGATGCTTGTAACACGGTCTGTAAACCAACACATTCCAGGATGAAACCGCTCTGGTTTCCGCGGCCTGGTTTTGTTGTTCCCCCAGCTAGTTAGCTGTTAGCCAGTTAGCAACACATCTCCCGTCAAAACCCGTTTGTGTAGCTAGCTAGCTAACATGCTAACTTTATTTCAGGGTCACGGTTGAAGTGTGACTTATTTAATAGTTAGCCAGCTGTCGACTCATTGTGAGTAAAATGACTGTTGTGAGGAATTAGCTAACCGGCTGCTCCTTGTTTAGCCACAGATAGATAGGTTGTTTACAAAATATTTGGTTTAGCGCTGTCTGAGTAGCTAGCCAAATTAGCTGGACTAACCGTTGCTAAACTAACCGGCCACAGGTTTATGCAAACAGCTAACGCCTCGATCATACCGACAGTATTATTGCGTTTTTTCCCGAGTGGCGCAGCGATCTAAGGCACTGCATCTCAGTGCTAAAGGCGTCACTACTGACCCTGGTTCGATTCCAGGCTGTATCACAACCGGCCGTGATCGGAGTCCCATAGGGTCGCACAATTGGCCAGGGTAGGCCTTCATTGTAAAATATAATAATTTGTTCTTAACTGGCTTGCCTCGTTAAAGGTAAAAATAAAAGTAATGTCTTATCCAACTGGTCCGGCGTTTGCCTTGCAGCATTGGTTTGCAGAGGCAGTGCGTTCTGTTTGGTGATTTATGTTGAATTTAATGAACATATGCGTCAAACTGTATGACGTCATAGACGTCTTGACGGAAATGGTAGCAGACTGTGAATGCTGCACACACATCCAGATATGATGCTGTGTACCTTTTTGTGCAATATTATAATTCTGTTGGTGTGATCAAGGCATAACCCTTTTTCCATAATATTTTCAAGCAAATTAAGAAGGAATGTCGACCTAAGAAGCAACATTCGACTTTCCGTCATTATGACACAGCTGTGACGCAGGCAAGAATAACTAAGTACTTCCAGGTCAAGGATATTTTGGAATCCTCCAGAATAAGAGTCCCGTTCTTTTGGATAAACTGACAAGATGCATGTCTCTCCGCTCTAGTAATGGGAGTGGTTGTCTACAAAGCGGCACGGTGGGCTGTCTAGCTCCTCCCCCCTATCCTTTCTTTGAATTGGTGGATACATCTCATTGTAATCCTTATAAAAAAGATTTGATGAGGGTTGTGGACACCAACCGCCTGTATTCAATGGAGAGATTGTATGCTACTAACATTTACTCCCATCTTTGGACAACTCCAGTATAGTGTCCTACTTATATCAGTACACTTTCGTAACGACTTAAACATTACGAAACTTCTATTAGATCAAATAAACCTTGTGTCGCCAAATAATATTTTTGTTTGTTGACTGAATTCGACGCACTCTCATTGACTTCATACAAAAACCTGTTACATAGCCATACCACTGGGAGGGGAAAACACCACCTGCTGGACGGATACAGATTTGCACCTAGCTGGGCCTCTCTTCCACTTCCTCTCTGTGTGAATACTTTGTAAATTAATAATTAGTGCAGAATTATCCATGTATTTTATCCTTGTAATTATTCTTTGTTTGATAACAAGTATTTCTATAAGATATTGTGGGATGTATTTGTTTATTTCAATCCTAAATGGTCAACAATGTTGTTGGTGTGTGTACTCTTATCTTGTGTACGTTGTGCTGCAGTAAAAGGTCCATTCTACCCAGGAACACTTCTAGTCTCCAAGTCCACTGAGTTTACACCCCCAGGAACACTTCTAGTCTCCAAGTCCACTGAGTTTACAACCCCAGGAACACTTCTAGTCTCCAAGTCCACTGAGTTTACACCCCAGGAACACTTCTAGTCTCCAAGTCCACTGAGTTTACACCCCCAGGAACACTTCTAGTCTCCAAGTCCACTGAGTTTACACCCCCAGGAACACTTCTAGTCTCCAAGTCCACTGAGTTTACACCCCCAGGAGCACTTCTAGTCTCCATGTCCACTGAGTTTACACCCCCAGGAACACTTCTAGTCTCCAAGTCCACTGAGTTTACACCCCCAGGAGCGTCGCTGCTCATTTTGCGGCCCTTTAAAGATCAGCTTTAATCCACTTGTTTGTCATATATGGACATAAATACTGCACCGTACATAATCGATTGTGTGTCTATAAAACCAGGGTCCAGCCTCTACTCACTAGAGTCCATAGCATACAAAACAGAATGTACGTGTCAATATGAAAAATCTACTTGGATTGGCTACTCTTTAAGGGCTGCAAAATGGACAGCGACACTTCTCTGGGTGTGAACTCAGTGACGTTGTGAAGTTGGCAACGATAAGAAGTAGCCGGGAGTAGCAGATAGGGTCGCTAATGCAAATACACCTATTCTGGAAATTCATGAGCTGGAATATATCAAAGGTATACACAGACCTACTCCTTCAAAGGTTTACACAGACCTACTCCTTCAAAGGTATACACAGACCTACTCCTTCAAAGGTTTACACAGACCTACTCCTTCAAAGGTTTACACAGACCTACTCCTTCAAAGGTTTACACAGACCTACTCCTTCAAAGGTATACACAGACCTACTCCTTCAAAGGTTTACACAGACCTACTCCTTCAAAGGTTTACACACACCTACTCCTTCAAAGGTTTACACAGACCTACTCCTTCAAAGGTTTACACAGACCTACTCCTTCAAAGGTATACACACCTACTCCTTCAAGGTTTACACACACCTACTCCTTCAAAGGTTTACACAGACCTACTCCTTCAAAGGTTTACACACCTACTCTTCAAAGGTTTACACAGACCTACTCCTTCAAAGGTATACACACACCTACTCCTTCAAAGGTTTACACAGACCTACTCCTTCAAAGGTTTACACAGACCTACTCCTTCAAAGGTTTACACACACCTACTCCTTCAAAGGTTTACACACACCTACTCCTTCAAAGGTTTACAGACCTACTCCTTCAAAGGTATACACACCTACTCCTTCAAAGGTATACACAGACCTACTCCTTCAAAGTTTACACAGACCTACTCCTTCAAAGGTTTTTCTTTATTTTTTACTATTTTTAGTAGTGAAGACATCAAAACTATAAATGGCACATGAAATCATGTAGTAACTGAAAAAGTGTTAAACGAATGCTTTTCCAACAGTCTTCGAGGAGTTCCTACATATGCTGAGCACTTCTTGGCTGCTTTTCCTTCACTCTGCAGTCCAGCTCATCCCAAACCATCTCAGTTGGGTTGAGGTTGGGTGATTGTGGATGCCAGGTCATCTGATGCAGCATTCCATCACTCTTCTTCTTGGTCAAATAGCTCTTACACAGCCTGGAGGTGTGTTGGGTCATTGTCCTGTTGAAAAACAAATGATAGTGGGGCTAAGCCCAAACCAGATGGGATGGCATATCGCTGCATAATGCTGCATGCTGGTTAAATGTGCGTTGAATTCTAAATAAATCACAGACAGTGTCACTAGCAAAGCACCATCACACCTCCTCCTCCGTGCGTCACAGTGGGAACCACACATCCGTTCACCTACTCTGCGTGTCAAAGACATGGTGGTTGGAACCAAGAATTTGGACTCATCAAAACAAAGGACAGATTTCCACGGGCTAATGTCCATTGCTCATGTTTCTTGGCCCAAGCAAGTCCCTTCCTATTGGTGTCCTCTAGTAGTGGTTTCTTTGCAGCAATTCGACCATAAAGGCCTGATTTCACGCGGTCTCCTCTGAACAGTTGATGTTGAGATGTGTCTGTTACTTGAACTCGGTGAAGCATTTATTTGGGCTGCAATCTGAGGTGCAGTTAACTGTAATGAACTTGTCCTCTGCAACAGGGTAACTCTGGGTCTTCCTTTCCTGTGGCGTTCCTCATGAGCCAGTTTCATCATCGCGCCTGATGGTTTTTGTGACTGCACTTGAAGAAACATTCAAAGGTCTTGAAATGTTCCGTATTGACTGACCTTCATGACTGTCGTTTCTCTTTGCTTATTTGAGCTGTTCTTGCCATAATGTCGACTTGGTCTTTTACCAAACAGGGCTATCGTCTGTATACCACCCCTACCTTGTCACAACACAACTGATTCGCTCAAACGCATTAAGAAGGAAATAAATTACACAAATTAACTTTTAACAAGGCACACCTGTTAATTGAAATGCATTCCATATGACCTCATGAAGCTGGTTGAGAGAATGCCAAGAGTGTGCAAAGCTGTCATCAAGGCAAAGGGTGGCTACTTTGAAAGAATCTCAAATATAAAATATATTTTAAAATTGTTTGACACTTTCTTTGGTTACTACATGTTTCCATATGAGTTATTTCATAGTTTTGATGTTTTCACTATTATTCTACAATGTAGAAGAAAGAAAGAAAAGCCCTTGAATGGGTAGGTGTGTCCAAACTGTTGATTGGTACTGTATGTACAGTGTGAAAGTGACCCGCTTAGATAAATTTTTGTTGTCTTTTCTGGAGCTATACCACGATCTAGGTTTGTGAAAATCACCTGAACTCTTTCTGTCTCCTCTTTTGGGATCCACCTCCTAGCCTACCATGTCTGAACCAGGTTCTGGTTGTGGTGTTCCAGCCCAGAGAAGCTCACAGCGGGGTCCAGAGATGCTGTCAGTGAACCTGGATACCCCAGTCAAACAGTGGAACTCAATGTGATTGTCAAAAGAGGAGGAGGAGCGAGAAATCAATGAGCGGGAGGAGGAAGGGAGAGAGAGGAGGACAGGGACTCTGTTGACTCAGGTAAATTCAGGCTAACATCCTCTTTGGTTCAGAGGTAAACAACCCAAAATAAGCATTGCTTTTCTGGTTCATTAAGAAACGTAAACATGTGTTTTTGGTTGTTGAATAAAATGTTAATTCAGAATATTTAGGCAAGTTAGCTTGCTAACTCATTGATTCTGCTTTGCAGTATAACCCTCAGTATGTGTAAGAGGTATGAGGCGAGTGGCCCTCAAAAATGTCTTCCGACCAATGCGCAATGCATTGTAATTTGACAATGGCGGCATTATTTATGTGCAATGCAACAAGCCCCTTGCAAAAGTATTTCTTTCAATACACTGTTAATCCTAATTAATGTTGAATCCTGCATGAAGCTAAAATACTTTGTTTCTCTCTGTCTGTTTCTTACCCTATATCTGTTCATATTCTTACAGGAGAGATCCCAGACTCGGTCAACGAGCCCAGTTCCACAGCATCAAGACTGCCTGGTTGTGGAGTTACCCCTGTCCTCAATGTGGGAAGTGTTTCAGTCGGCAGGAGACCTGAAGACTCATCAGAGATCGCACAGTGGAGAGAAGCCTACCTGTACTTTCAATGTGATTGTCAAGAGGAGGACGGTGACTGTACTCTCAATGTGATTGTCAAAGAGGAGGAGGATGAGAAGGAAGAGAGGAGTTGAGGAAGAGAAGAAAACTAGTGGTATAGTTGACCCTGATACATCAAGACTTCGTGGTCGTTACCCCTGTCCTCAATGTGGAAAGAGTTTCAGTTCCTCAGGTAATCTAAAGAATCATCAAAGAGTTCACAATGGAGAGAAACCGTACCACTGCTCCCAATGTGGAAAAGGTTTCAGTCGAGCAGGGAGACCTGGAAGACTCATCAGAGATCGCACAGTCGAGAGAAGTCTGCCAGTACTTTCAATGTGATTGTCAAAGAGGAGGGAGGATGAAAAGGAAATCGATGAGACGGTAAAGAGAAGTTAAGGAAGAGCAGGAACCTAGTAGTCTAGTTGACCCAGATACATCAAAATTATCTGGTCGTGGTCGATTCCCCTGTCATCAGTGTGGGAAGAGTTTCCGTTCCTCAGGTAAACTAAAGAATCATCAAGAGTACACACTTTCGAGAGAAACCATTTCACTGTGCCACATGTGGGAAGAGTTTCCGTGAAAATTCAACCTCACGAGACATGAGAAGGTACATAGTGGGGAGAAGCCCATATCACTGCACCCAGTGTGGGAAAAGCTTCAATCGTTCTGGAAGTCTTAAGGAACATCAAAGAGTACATACAGGGAGAAGCCTTACTCACTGCTCTCTTTGTCAGAAGAGTTTTAGTCAGCCAGAAACCTTAAGAAACATCAGAGAATACATACAGGGAGAAGCCTTACCGTTGCTCTCTGTGGGGAATAGTTTTGTTTTGCTGGAAACCTAAAGAATCTCAGAGATCACACTGTGGAGAGAAGCCTTACCGCTGCTCTCAGTGTGGGGAGGATTCCCTCAACTAAAAAAGTCTTAAAAGTCATCAGAAAATACATATTGGAGAGACGTCTCCCTCTACTTTCAATGTGATTGTCAAAGAGGAGGATGGTGACTGTACTTTCAATGTGATTGTCAAGAAGAGGAGGATGGGAAGAAAATTAGAGAAGTTGAAGAGGACAACAACAACAGTGGTGTAGTTGACCCAGATACATCAAGATTACTGTTCCCGGGGTCGTTACCCTGTCCTCAATGTGGAAAGATGTTCAGTTCCTCAAGTAATCTTAAGAATCATCAAGAGTACACTGGAGAGAAACCTTTCCTCTGCTCCCAATGTGGGGAGGTTTCAGTGAGAAGAAATAAACCTTAAGAGACACGAAAGAGTACATAGTGAGAGAAGCCTTACCACTGCACCACATGTGGGAAGAGCTTCAATCATTCAGGAAGTCTTAGAGATCATCAGAATTCATACAGGGAGAAACCCTTACCACTGCTCACTTGTGCGGAAATAATTTTCGTTTTGGTGAGACCTAAAGAATCATCAGAGATCACACAGTGGAGAGAAGCCTTACCAATGTGCTCGGTGTGGAGAGGATTCACTCAGCTAGAAGTCTAAGAAGTCATGAGAGAATATCCATTGGAGGGAAGCCTGCCTGTGCTTTCAATGATTGTCCAAAGAGAAAGAAGTTGAAGGAGAGTGATGTGAAATAAACGTGAAGTGAGGATACATAAGCTAACTATAGGTATTGATATTCACACCTATCCTTGCAGTGGTGTCATGGACTGCACCATTTAGGGCTATCTTCATCTTCTTTACTTCTGAAGAATTGGAAGTTCACAAATGAACTCAACTTGAATACCACCACCACTAATGTGCTAGAGAGTGTATGAATCTGACCTTTATTTTGACAGGAGTCAATACTGAGACCGAGGTCTCTTTTCCAGATGAGGCCTGTATAGCACCACAATACACATTAATATACAATAAACCCATTAAAACTACCAATTCATATACACATGCAACTACCCATTCATAAAACAATATACACAGTGTTATACACAACATGACACAAAGTAAAACACAATCATAAAAAACAGACATTCTTTAGCAACAATGTCCCATAACAACTGTCTGAAATGCCCTGAGGCACCAATTCCCTCCAATTTTTAAAGTGCATTGTAGATTATTCGACACACGCAAGGCACAAGGAAACCAAATGCTGATCTACCGAACTCTGTAGACGCCAATGGAGTCTCTAGAGTTAACCAACCCCAATGGAGTCTCTACTAGAGTTAACCAACCCCAATGGAGTCTCTAGAGTTAACCAACCCCAATGGAGTCTCTACTAGAGTTAACCAACCCCAATGGAGTCTCTAGAGTTAACCAACCCCAATGGAGTTTCTAGAGTTAACCAACCCCAATGGAGTCTCTAGAGTTAACCAACCCCAATGGAGTCTCTAGAGTTAACCAACACCAATGGAGTCTCTAGAGTTAACCAACCCCAATGAGTCTAGTGTTAACCAACCCCAATGGAGTTTCTAGAGTTAACCAACCCCAATGGAGTCTCTAGGAGTTAACCAACCCCAATGGAGTCTCTAGAGTTAACCAACCCAATGGAGTCTCTAGAGTTAACCCACCAATGGAGTCTCTAGAGTTAACCAACCCTTAATGGAGTCTAGTGTTAACCAACCCTAATGGAGTCTCTAGTGTTAACCAACCCCAATGGAGTCTCTAGGAGTTAACCAACCCCAGTGGGAGTCTCTAGAGATTAACCAACCCCAATGGAGTCTCTAGAGTTAACCAACCCCAATGGAGTCTCTAGAGTTAACCAACCCCAATGGAGTCTCTAGAGTTAACCAACCCCAATGGAGTCTAGTGTTAACCAACCCCAATGGAGTTTCTAGAGTTAACCAACCCCAATGGAGTCTCTAGAGTTAACCAACCCCAATGGAGTCTCTAGAGTTAACCAACCCCAATGGAGTCTCTAGAGTTAACCAACACCAATGGAGTCTCTAGAGTTAACCAACCCCAATGGAGTCTAGTGTTAACTAACCCCAATGGAGTCTCTAGTGTTAACCAACCCAATGGAGTCTCTAGAGTTAACCAACCCCAATGGAGTCTCTAGAGTTAACCAACCCCAATGGAGTCTCTAGAGTTAACCAACCCCAATGGAGTCTCTAGAGTTAACCAACCCCAATGGAGTCTCTAGAGTTAACCAGCCCCAATGGTCTCTAGAGTTAACCAACCAATGGAGTCTAGTGTTAACCAACCCCAATGGAGTCTCTAGTGTTAACCAACCCCAATGGAGTCTCTAGAGTTAACCAACCCCAATGGAGTCTCTAGAGTTAACCACCTTAATGGAGTCTCTAGAGTTAACCAACCCCAATGGAGTCTCTAGAGTTAACCAACCCCAATGGAGTCTCTAGAGTTAACCAACTTCAATGGAGTCTCTAGAGTTAACCAACCCCAATGGAGTCTCTACTAGAGTTAACCAACCCTAATGGAGTCTCTAGGAGTTAAACAACCTGTGACCAGGTTTGAGTTTTAAAAAACAGTAAGGGGTTTTCCTGCACAACTGTAAAATCAGACTGTAGCCTTGTCACAGCCAGGTCAGCAGCCGGTAATTCCGTGGGTAATATAGTATCATCCGTATTTAGATGAGATCGAGACAAGATCGTTAACAACTATAGTGGTTGCTGTAGTAATGCTATTCCCAGGCCTAAAGCCTTTAGCATGAGATCGATATACTGAACAATACGTTTTCCATTCACACAAATTTTGTGCTCAAATTTGTTTACGTCCTTGTTATTGAGCATTTTTTTCTTTTGTGAAGATAATCCATCCACCTGACAGGTGTCATATCCAGAAGCTGATTAAATAGCATGATCATTATGGTAATGAACATTGACAAACTGATGTCCCAGCCTTATTAGTCTAGTCATGGTAAAAACATGACGTCTGGCCTCCCGAGTGTCACAGCGGTCTAAGGCACTACTGTCTTTCTTTTGAATGCACAGATGACACAATAAACAACAATATCTAACGTTTAACTACCACAGTATCATGTTACAGGGCAATTTCACAATGACATAGTCATAATCTCAAGCACCACACAACATGTCAACATTTGTGAAATGGCACATTTTTATGTTTTGCAGTAAAATATATAGAGAATATGTGTTTCCAATGACATCAGAGGATTTTATCCAATTATCAGGAGTGAAATTGTTTACTAATTACCTACTAATTGGTTGATGATGTCATCACATATGTTGATGTTGGGGTGGTGCTTGAGATGATGAATGTGTAGTATGTTTTTTTTTTTTTAAATACATTATTTCCTGTTAAAGCAACGTATGTACATGACTAACATGTAAAACAGTAACATAGTCTATAGAGGCCTGTATACTGGGGGCTGAGTCTATATATAGTGTATACTAGGGGGCTGAGTCTATATATAGTGTATACTAGGGGCTGAGTCTATAGAGGCCTGTATACTGGGGGCTGAGTCTATATATAGTGTATACTAGGGGCTGAGTCTATATATAGTGTATACTAGGGGCTGAGTCTATAGAGGCCTGTATACTGGGGGCTGAGTCTATATACTGTATACTAGGGGCTGAGTCTATAGAGGCCTGTATACTGGGGGGCTGAGTCTATAGAGGCCTGTATACTGGGGGCTGAGTCTATAGAGGCCTGTATACTGGAGGCTGAGTCTATAGAGGCCTGTATACTGGGGGCTGAGTCTATATATACTGTATACTAGGGGCTGAGTCTATAGAGGCCTGTATACTGGGGGCTGAGTCTATAGAGGCCTGTATACTGGAGGCTGAGTCTATATATAGTATATACTAGGGGCTGAGTCTATAGAGGCCTGTATACTGGGGGCTGAGTCTATATATACTGTATACTAGGGGCTGAGTCTATAGAGGCCTGTATACTGGGGGCTGAGTCTATATATAGTGTATACTAGGGGCTGAGTCTATAGAGGCCTGTATACTGGGACTGAGTCTATATATAGTATATACTGGGGGCTGAGTCTATATATAGTATGTACTGGGGGCTGAGTCTATATATAGTGTATACTGGGGCTGGGTCTATGTAATATATACTAGGGCTGAGTATATATATATAGTATATACTGAGGGCTGAGTATAGTATATACTGGGGCTGAGTCTATGTATAGTATATACTGGGGGGCTGAGTCTATGTATAGTATATACTGGGGGCTGAGTCTACGTATAGTATATACTGGGGGCTGAGTCTATATATAGTATATACTGGGGCTGAGTCTATATATAGTATGTACTGGGGCTGAGTCTATATGTAGTATATTCTGGGGCTCAATGTCCCAAATGGTGCGCTATTCACCCTGTAGTGCATTACTTTCACCATGGGCCCTATTCTGTAATTGCACTGCATTTGACTATGGGCCCTATTCTGTAGTGTACTGCGTTTGACCATGGGCCCTATGGGCTATTCTATTGAATACAAAATAAGTCCATAGACTACAGTAGAATTCAGTTGTGGATATTTTTTTATACCTGATTAGAAGTAGAAGGGCTGGTTTCTATTGACATAAAATGTATTGTTATGTCATGATCTGGATGGAACCGGTGTTTTTAGAATATTGTTCTTTTCCGGAACAGTATAGATCCCTTTCGTTGTCTGTTCTGGTTCTGTTCCTTGAAAGTCCATTTTTCTTTTCTGTTCACTGAACTGGTTCAACCCCTGATTTAGAATATTGTAAAGTATCCATTAATTAAATAATAAATGCTAACAAACTGTAATCGTCTTCTTCTTTAAAGGTGGATGATGTTGGTAGATTATCTTTATCCATGAAAAGTCAGTATTGTATCATGGTGATGATAAATCACAAGAATAAAAAGATGCCAGACACTCACTGCATTGTTGGAAGTTATAAACGGTCTGGTTTGAGCCCTGAATGCTGATTGGCTGACAGCCGTCGGCATATCAGACAGTAGGACAAAACATGTATTTTTACTGCTCTAATTACGTTGGTAACCAGTTTATAACAGCAATAAGGCACCTCGGGGGTTTGTGGTATATGGCCAATATACCTCCGCTAAGGACTGTATCCAGCCAGTCCGCTTTCAGTCGTGCATGAGAACAGCCCTTCGCAGTGGTATATTGGCCATATACCACACACCCTCTGGCCTTATTGCTTAAACACAAGAGACTACTCTGTTGAATGTTTGTATTGAATGGAGAGTGGTTGGGAAATTGTTTTTCACTCCGTGTAACGTTGCGCTGGAACACGAGAGAAGGTCGACAATCAACAGTCACTTCGAATCAGCAAAGTATATGAGAATGTCAGAACAGTTCCCACGGCAGCGGCAGATCACCATGACTGACGTGGTAGCAGGAAGACTGTGGCAAGCTGAAAGAATCAAGGTGAGTGGCGTTTTACTCCGCTACTCTTGGTTTTTAGTAGGGTGGTCGGCCCTCTGCTCTCCCCAGTCTACTCTTGGTTTTAGTAGGGTGGTCGGCACTCTGCTCTCCCCAGTCTACTCTTGGCTTTAGTAGGGTGGTCGGCACTCTGCTCTCCCCAGTCTACTCTTGGCTTTAGTAGGGTGGTCGGAGCTCTGCTCTCCCCAGTCTACTCTTGGCTTTAGTAGGGTGGTCGGCACTCTGCTCTTCCCAGTGTGTCTATGGAGAGCGCTGCTCAAAGCGCTGAGTGCAATTTGTCAGCTTTGCCGTATTCAATTTAATACGTATGACGAAAGCACAAGCTTTCTGGATTTAAAAATAAATGGTAATACCGTTCTAAAAGTACTTATCAACCACAAAAAATCTAGTTTTTACGTTTTCTGTTCATCTCCCTTTCAGAAAAAATCACAATCATGCATTTTAAGACACAAAAATCGATGCTCAAATTGAAAGCGATTGATGAGCTTTGAATCAATTTGTTTTGTTTGAGAGAGAATGTGACTGGGAGGTGCATCTTGTGTTGATAGCAAGCCCCAAGCCTGATGGAGAGGAGAGTTGTGTGTGTGTGTGTGTGGGTGGATACATTTTATCTAATTAATTGGTGCAATTGTTATTTTTCAGATTTGTGAAGATTGGGTACACACTTGCACAACAATCAACATGCAGGACGGAAAAATGTATCACAGAATTTCCGAAAAGCTTCCACAAAATCAAGTAGAAATCAGAAAAGAATGTCGCGAAATGCTGCAATATGTTGGTAGATTGCCTTTATTGATGTCAGGATAGTCACTTTAAATCATTTAAATAATGCCACTTTAATGTTTACATATCTTACATTACTCATCTCATATGTATACATACTGTATGTTATACAATCTATTGCATCGTGCCTCTCGGTCATCTCATCCATATATTTATATGTACATATTCTTATTCCATCCCTTTAGATTTGTGTGTATTGGGTAGTTGTTGTGGAATTGTTAGATTACTTTTACATTTAAGTCATTTAGCAGACGCTCTTATCCAGAGCGACTTACAAATTGGTGCATTCACCTTATGACATCCAGTGGAACAGCCACTTTACAATAGTGCATCTAAATCTTTTAGGGGGGGGGGTGAGAAGGATTACTTATCCTATCCTTGGTATTCCTTAAAGAGGTGGGGTTTCAGGTGTCTCCGGAAGGTGGTGATTGACTCCGTTAGATATTACTGCACTGTCGGAATTAGAAGACAAGCCTTTCGCTACACTCGCATTAACATATGCTAACTATGTGTGACCCATACAATGGATTTGATAGTAACATGAGGATAATAAAGGATACCAGATGCTGTACACGGTTATAATAATATAACTTCACACTGCTGATAGAAATAGAATGTAGTGATAGCTGTCTTGTTTTGGTTGAAATATCTATTTTCGTGTGTTTTGCCTGACTTCTCTCGGTCGGAGGCCGGTAAAACATGCACAATGACTTCGCTGATACGACGCTCACGAACATTTCCCGCAGCATCTCATAATCCAGACCAAACTCACTCAGAGAGTGGACACATTTTTTCCTCTTGCTCTACGAGACCTCACTACTTCCTCAAGTTCTTTTCAGCCAAACAGGAAATCAGTTCCAGGTAACCTATTGCTAATGATTATTATTTGTTTTAATGATGCTTGTAACACGGTCTGTAAACCAACACATTCCAGGATGAAACCGCTCTGGTTTCCGCGGCCTGGTTTTGTTGTTCCCCCAGCTAGTTAGCTGTTAGCCAGTTAGCAACACATCTCCCGTCAAAACCCGTTTGTGTAGCTAACTAGCTAACATGCTAACTTTATTTCAGGGTCACGATTGAAGTGTGACTTCCACTTCGTTGTTTAGCCACAGGCCTTTGGTAGGCCGTGATTGCAAATAAGAATTTGTTAACTGATTTGCCTAGTTAAATAAATAAAACAAATATTTGGTTTAGCAACTTAGGTAACCAGCTAGCAAAATTAGCAGGACTAAACGTTGCTAAAGTTGCTACACTAAATCAAACTTCTGCCAGATGCCAACCCCCCCCTCCTTTCAAAATGTCCTTAATTTTGTGTCTAGAGTCAAATACTTAATGTTGCACACTACTGGTCAACTCGAGCCACCAAAATCCTGTCAAATACTCCATATAGAACAAACTTCGCGTCAGCATATGCAACTGAAATTAATAGTTAATGTATGTGTGTTATATTAAATATAGAGGAGGGAATAAACGGGATCAGAAATATCAACTCGGAAGCAAGTCGCAGCAATGAACAATTGAGTGCGTGCGTGTACACGGGGTTCGGAACAACACCAGCTTCCGGTTTATGCAAACGTCGAATCCCAACGCTTCGAACACACCTACAGTGATTTTGCGCAAAATGCTATGCAGCAACAGTTCAACCTTCAGCTACCATTTCTGTCAAGCCGTCCAGGCATACACTTTTATACATTACATTCGATCAATTCATGAATATAGGCAATGCTGTAAAGCAAACACAGTGTCCCATTGGAAATAAATGAATGTACTTCTGGTGTACCAAAATACAATGACACTGTTGGTGTAATCAAGGCGTAACACTTTCAAGCAAAGTAAGAAGGAATATCGACATAACTTGTAGAGACATAAGAAGCTAAATGCCATCAAAATAATAAAATACAGTTGTGAAACAGACAAGAATAAGGAAGTACTTCCGGGTCAAGGATCTTTTGGAATCCTTCAGAATAAGAGTCCTGTCATGGATATACTGACAAGATGCATGTCTCTCCGTCCTATTAATGGGAGTGGTTGTCTACAAAGCGGCACGGTGGGCTGTCTAGCTCCTCCCCCTATACTTTCTTTAAATTGGTCGGTACATCTCATTATTGTAATCCTTTAAAAAAGTTTTGATGAGGTTGTAGATGCCAACGCCTGTATTCAATGGAGAGAGATGGATCAAATCAAATGTTATTGGTCACATACACATGGTCAGCAGATGTAAATGCAAGTGTAGCGAAATGCTTGTGCTTGTAGTTCCGACAGTGCAGTAATATCTAACAAGTAATCTAACAATTCCACAACAACTACCCAATACACACACATCTAAAATCTATGTAAAGGAATGGAATAAGAATATATACATGTAAAGATATGGAAAAGTCTGTAGCGATGGCTGTTTAACAGTCTGTATGTTAGGTAGCGATGGCTGTAACAGTCAGCAGCCTCTCTGTGTTAGCGATGGCTGTTTAACAGTCTGTATGTAGGTAGCAGCTGTGTTATGATGGCTCTCTGTGTTAGCGATGGCTGTTTAACAGTCTGTATGTAGGTAGCAGCCTCTGTGTTCTGGCTGTTTTAACAGTCTGTATGTAGGTAGCAGCCTCTCTGTGTTAGCGATAGCTGTTTAACAGTCTGTATGTAGGTAGCAGCCTCTCTGTGTTAGCGATGGCTGTTTAACAGTCTGTATGTAGGTAGCAGCCTCTCTGTGTTAGCGATGGCTGTTTAACAGTCTGTATGTAGGTAGCAGCCTCTCTGTGTTAGCGATGGCTGTTTAACAGTCTGTATGTAGGTAGCAGCCTCTGTGTTAGCGATGGCTGTTAGTCTGTATGTAGGTAGCAGCCTCTCTGTGTTAGCGATGGCTGTTTAACAGTCTGTATGTAGGTAGCATGGCTATTTAACAGTCTGTATGTAGGTCTCTGTGTTAGCGATGGCTGTTTAACAGTCTGTATGTAGGTAGCATGGCTGCTTAACAGTCTCTGTGTTAGCGATGGGCTGTTTAACAGTCTGTATGGCTGTTTAACAGGTAGCAGCTCTCTATGGCTGTTAGTCTGTATGTAGGTAGCATGGCTGTTTAACAGTCTGTATGTAGGTAGCAGCCTCTCTGTGTTAGCGATGGCTGTTTAACAGTCTGATGGCCTTGAGATAGAAGCTATTTTTCAGTCTCTCGGTCCCAACTTTGATGCACCTGTACTGACCTCGCCTTCTGGATGGTAGCGGGGTGAACAGGCAGTGATTCGGGTGGTTGTTGTCCTTGATGATCTTTTTGGCCTTCCTGTGACATCGGGTGCGGGACGTGCCCTGGAGGGCAGGTAGTTTGTCCCCCCCCCCATGCATGTCACGTTTCCTACTTACATCAGTACATTCGTAACGACTTAAGGATGACACAACTTCTATTCGATCAAGTAAAACTTGTGTAGGAAATAAGCCATTACTTTTTTTGTTGACCAAAATCGACACTCATATTCCAACACACAAAAACTCCCTGCTTGTTGGAAACAACGAGAAAACGCCACCTACTGGAGGGAGACAGATTTGCAGCCGTGTTGGGCCTCTCTCTTCCTCTTCCTCTCTGGTTATACTTTGTAAATAAAAGTATTTCTATAAGATATTATGTGATTTGTTTGTTTATTTTTTTAATTTTTCCAGACTAAATGGTCAACAATGTGTTCTGTGAGTAGTCCTATTAATTATTGTCCACAATTATCAATATATTTTATACTAGTTATCGTACAAAGAATAATTACAATACTTGTATAAAATAGTTATTTGATAATTTTTCAAGACTAAATGGGCAACAATGTGTCTTATTAGTTATTGCACCTTACACAATTATCTGTACGCGACTGAGTTTACACCCCAGGAACACTTCTAGTCTCCAAGTCCACTGAGTTTACACCCCCAGGAACACTTCTAGTCTCCAAGTCCACTGAGTTTACCCCCAGGAACACTTCTAGTTTCCAGGTCCACTGAGTTTACACCCCCAGAACACTTCTAGTCTCCAAGTCCACTGAGTTTACACCCCCAGGAACACTTCTAGTCTCCAAGTCCACTGACTTTACACCCCCAGGAACACTTCTAGTTTCCAAGTCCACTGAGTTTACACCCCCAGGAACGCTTCTAGTCTCCAAGTCCACTGAGTTTACACCCCCAGGAACACTTCTAGTCTCCAAGTCCACTGAGTTTACACCCCCAGGAACACTTCTAGTCTCCAAGTCCACTGAGTTTACCCCAGGAACACTTCTAGTTTCCAGGTCCACTGAGTTTACACCCCCAGGAACACTTCTAGTTTCCAAGTCCACTGAGTTTACACCCCCAGGAACGCTTCTAGTCTCCAAGTCCACTGACTTTACACCCCCAGGAACACTTCTAGTCTCCAAGTCCACTGAGTTTACACCCCAGGAACACTTCTAGTTTCCAAGTCCACTGAGTTTACACCCCAGGAACGCTTCTAGTCTCCAAGTCCACTGACTTTACACCCCCAGGAACACTTCTAGTTTCCAAGTCCACTGAGTTTACACCCCCAGGAACACTTCTAGTTTCCAAGTCCACTGAGTTTACACCCCCAGGAACGCTTCTAGTCTCCAAGTCCACTGAGTTTACACCCCCAGGAACACTTCTAGTCTCCAAGTCCACTGAGTTTACACCCCAGGAGCGTCTCTCTTTTTCGTAATTGAATCGCAATTGGATATCACGAGGTAGGGGACAGAAAGGGGTAAAATACACACAAAAACTATTCTAAACTACTTTTAACAATTTCCACTGAAAATTATTGACAGATTGACAGTTTTTGCTGTTTGGTGCTGTCATTGTTACCAAACTTTGTAGAATTTTCTGTGTAAATTGTTCAAATTAGTCCTTGTGGATGGAGTTGTAGGGTTTGTATTCATTGCTTGTATATGCTTGTACTCAACAGCCAGTGTTTTCTTCACTTGTGCCTAATCTGACTGGCTGTTGCCGTCAATCTATATTTATTTTAGGCAAAAAAGTTTCCTGCTGGACGGGATGTGTGGTTAGCTAGCTTAGATACATGTTTGTCTTTTCTGGAACTATACCACAATCTAGGTTTGTGAAAATCACCCTGAACTCTTTTGGTCGCCTCTTGTTTAGATCTACCCAACCTACCATGTCTGAACCAGGTTCTGGTTGTGGTGTTCCAGCCCACAGAAGCTCACAGCGGGCTCCAGAGTTGCTGTTAGTGAAACTGGGGGACTTCAGTCAAACAGTGGAACTCAATGATTGTAAAAGAGGAGGCGGAGGAGAGAGAAATCAATGAGCGGGAGGAGGAAGGGAGAGAGGAGGACAGGGCCTCTGTTGACTCAGGTAAATTCAGGCTAACATTCTCTTTGGTTCAGAGGTAAACAACCCAAAATAACTATTGATTTTCTGGTTCATTAAGAAATGTAAACATGTGTTTTTGGTTGTTGAATAAAATGTTAATTCTGAATATTTAGGCAAGTTAGCTGGCTAACTCATTGATTCTGCTTCGTAGTATAACCCTTCTAAAACTGTTTGAATAATGTATGTGTAAGAAGGAAGGCGAGTGCCCCCCAAAAAAAAAACAATGTCTACAGACCATTGTGAAATGCATTTGTTACGGCGTTCTTTGTTTGTCGAAAGAGAGTCGGACTGAAATGCAGCGTGGTGGTTACTCATGTCTTTAATGAAACTAATGACGATACATGAAATAACGTAATATACAAAAACAACAAAACGGAACGTGAAAACCTATACAGCCTGTCTGGTGAACAACAACACAGAGACAGGAACAATCACCCACGAAATACACAGTGAAACCCCGGCTACCTAAATACGGTTCCCTATCAGAGACAACAAGAATCACCTGGACTCTGACTGAGAACCGCCTCAGGCAGCCAAGCCTAAACTAGACACACCCCTAATCAACCACAATCCAATGCCTGGCCTGAACAAATATATAACGAAACACAAAATACAAAATAGCATTAAATTTGACAATGGCGGCATTATTTATGTGACAACACAATAAACCCATGTCTGTATTAACCTGGTGACATGGGGCCTTGAACAAATATATAACATTAGTATTGGATAGAAAACACAAAATACAATGACCAGGAAGGCGTGACAGATATTGGTTATATTGCACTTCCTATGGCTTCACTAGATGTCAACTTAGAAATGAGGGGATTCAACTATAGGGGCTTAGGAGCTGTTTGAGTGCAGTGGTCTGGCAGAGTGCCCCTTGCAAAGGTAGCTCTCTTTCCATTTACAGACAAAGGAATTCTCCACATTATTGAACATTTGCACATCCTAACGATTGATTCTATATGTGGAACGACCTGTAATATCACTTTTGAACTTCCTGGTGACATGGGGGGATTTGTTTACCAAATGCCCTAACAAAGACGTAGACATAAATGATTGACATTATCGAACAAATCAAACATTTATGGTGCTGGGATTCCCAGATGTAATCACTGAATATTTCCTGCTGACTTCTGTCCCAGATATCTATATGGATATAATGGCTTGTTTGTTATAATTTCTAGTATTGGCTTTTTCCATACATTTTTTAAAAAACACAGTGGTTTCATTAACGTTTCTAAATCTGATCTTGAATGATACGTTAAATCTAATAGTATTAGTTAAAACTCAAAAGTATAACATGTGAATCCAGGGACAGATTTTTAAAACCTGAGAAGCTATTATCTGATAGCATGTAACACTCCCAAAAGACCAGGGGAGGAAGTACACAAACCGGACAATAAAATATAAAACAATTACCTTTGACCATCTTCTTTGTTGGCTTGGCCCATAATCACTATTGGGTATTTTTTTAAAAAAACTCAGATATCGATCTATGAAGACTGTGTGATAAACGAAAAAGAATAGCGCCAACGGATGTGTGGATTTATAAACTTTCACAAACACTTCCCTGCAACTTTAGGTAATAGTACACTAGATGTCAGAGGCGATAAATTTATAGGTGTCTGTCTTTAGAAATCTCAACCAAAACATGGTTTGAGGGAATTTCCTTGATTCTGACCAAGAATCAAAGGAGCAAATGACAAGACTCTAGATAGGAAGCTGTTACTGAACTCGGCCTCAGTGGTCTTGCGCCGAGCCATGATCCTTGGGCTACCATGACGTTAACAATTTCTAAAATCGTAGATGAAATGAAATAAATATGCCTGCTCTCAAGCTTAGCTCTCTTTAACAACACTGTCATCTCAGATTTTCTTTTCTACAGAAAACAATCATTTGTGGAGTGTTGATTCTAGCCGTAGCATTTAGCACGCAACATATTCACAAAACCAGCAAAGGAATCAATAAAATAATTTATGAAGAACTTCAGATGTTTCAATGAACCATCTCAGTTACATAGCAGATGTCCAGTTTTTCCTGAAAGATTCTAGGACAAATCGCCCGCTTTGTTACTTTCAGTTTGGCATGTTTCTAAACGCCAAACTTTTTTCCACTAACTCCATAAATATGGCAAACGTTGTTTGAACTTTTCATCTCTTCATTGATACGTTGGAAGCATGGCTGAATCCTATGGAAAATACCAGCAGCTGAGTTTGGATTTGTTTAGTCTATTATGGCCCAATGAACAAGAACGCTCCAGATTGGGACATAAAGGGTGATTCCTGGACATTAGGAGATAATGCAAAAAGCCTCAGAAATCCTGTTCATTTATGGTTGCAGAAACATCTTGGTTTTGCTTTGAAGCTTTTGTTCTAGGGCACTCACAGTGAAAATCTTTGCAGTTCTGAGTGGCTTCTTTCCAAAGATCATTCAAGGTAGCATCTTTTCGTGAATATTTTATAATGCTATTTCAAAAATGACTTCTAGAGTCTGGAAGAGGTTAACAATTCCTGGAAGTGGCGCATGGATATCTATTAGATATTTTCAGTGATCAGATTTTCCTGTTTGATTGTTCTGTTATAGTCACAGCAGTGATTTAACCAGTTTTATAAACGCCTGAGTGCTTTTTCCACCATACTAATCATATGCATATACTATATTTTAAAGGGCGCTGAAACACAGTGTCTAAAAGTAGGGGGTTCATTAAGGAGAAGTATATCTCTAATTCCACATGTAACACTTGGAATTTTCGTCAACATTTATGATGAGTATTTCGCAACTTGAAGTGGCTCTCTGTAAAATCAATGCATGTTTTAGAACTACGAAAAATAACGCGCCAATGTAAAATGAGATTTTTAATATAAATATGCACTTTAGCAAACAAAACATACATGTATTGTGTAACATGAAGTCCTATGAGTGTCATCTGATGAAGATCATCAAAGGTTAGTGATTCATTTGATCTATATTTCTGCTTTTGTGACTGCTATCTTTGGCTGGAAACATGGCTGGATTTTTATGTGACTTGGTGATGACCTAACATAATCGTTTGTGGTGCTTTCGCTGTAAAGCATTTTTGAAATCAGTCACTGTGGCTGGATTAACGAGAATTGTATCATTAAAATGGTGTTTGATACTTGTATGCTTGAGGAATTTTAATTATGAGATTGGTTGTTGTTTTGAATTTGGAGCCCTTCACTTTCACTGGCTGTTGGCGAGGTGGGACGCCAGTCCCACATATCTCATAGAGGTTAAGCTAAAATACTTTGTTCCTCTGTCTGTTTCTTACCCTATATCTGTTCATATTCTTACAGGAGAGATCCCCAACCCAGACTCAGTCAAGGAGCCCAGTTCCACAGCATCAAGACTGCCTGGTTGTGGGAGTTACCCCTGTCCTCAATGTGGGAAGTGTTTCAGTCGAGCAGGAGACCTGAAGACTCACCAGAGATCCCACAGTGGAGAGAAGTCTGCCAGTACATTCAACGTGATTGTCAAAGAGGAGGAGGATGAAAAGGAAATCTATGAGACGGTAAAGAGAGAAGTTAAGGAAGAGCAGGAATCTAGTGGTCTAGTTGACCCAGATACATCAAGACTATCTGGTCGTGGTCGATTCCCCTGTCATCAGTGTGGGAAGAGTTTCCGTTCCTCAGGTAATCTAAAGAATCATCAAAGAGTACACACTCGAGAGAAACCATTTCACTGTGCCACATGTGGGAAGAGGTTCCGTGAAAAATTCAACCTCACGGGACATGAGAAGGTACATAGTGGGGAGAAGCCTTACCACTGCACCCAGTGTGGGAAAAGCTTCAATCGTTCTGGAAGTCTTAAGGAACACCAAAGAGTACATACAGGGAGAAGCCTTACCACTGGTTTCCTTTGTCAGAAGAGTTTTAGTCAGCCAGAAACCTTTAAGAAACATCAGAGAATACATACAGGGGAGAAGCCTTACCGTTGCTTTCAAAGGAAATAGTTTTGGTTTCGCTGGAAACCTAAAGAATCATCAGAGAGCACACTGTGGAGAGAAGCCTTACCACTGCTCTCAGTGTGGGGAGGACCTCAACTAAAAAAGTCTTAAAAAGCCATCAGAAAATACATATTGAGAGACACCTGCCTGTACTTTCAATGTGATTGTCAAAGAGGAGAAGGATGAGAAGGAAATGAGAGAAGTTGAAGAAGAAGACAATAGTGGTAGTTGGATCCAGATACATCAAGACTGCCTGATCGTTACATCTGTCCTCAATGTGGAAAGAGTTTCAGTACCTCAAGTAATCTTAAGAATCATCAAAGAGTACACACTGGAGAAACCTTTTTTCTGCTCCCAATGTGGGAGGAGTTTCAGTGAGAAAGTAAAACCTTAAGAGACACAAAGAGTGCATAGTGGAGAGAAGCCTTACCACTGCACCACGTGTGGGAAGAGCTTCAATCATTCAGGAAGCCTTACAAATCATCAGAGAATTCATACAGGGGAGAAACCTTTCTACTGCTCACTGTGCGGAAATCATTTCCGTTTTGCTGAGACCTAAAGAATCATCAGAGATCACACAGTGGAGAGAAGCCTTACCAATGCTGCTCAGTGTGGAGAGGGGATTCACTCAGCTAAGAAGTCTAAAAAGTCATGAGAGAATATCCATTGAGGAAGCCTGCCTGTGCTTTTTAATGTGATTGTCCAAGAAAGAGAGAGAAGTTGAGGGAGAGGAGAGTGATGTGAAATAAATGAAGTGAGGATACATAAGCTAACTATAGGTATTGATATTCACACCTATCCTAGAAATGGTATCTTTTGTGACAACATGGTCATGGACAGCACCGTTTAGGGCTATCTTCATCTTCTTTTACTTCTATGAGTGTATTGAATTGAAGTTCACAAATAGGCCTGTATACTGTGGCTGAGTCTATAGGACTGTTTACTGGGGGCTGAGTCTATATAGGCCTGTATACTGGGGCTGAGTCTACATAGGCCTGCATACTGGGGCTGAGTCTATATAGGCCTGTATACTGGGGCTGAGTCTATATAGGCCTGTATACTGGGGCTGAGTCTATATAGGACTGTTTACTGGGGCTGAGTCTATATAGGCCTGTATACTGGGGTTGAGTCTGTTTATAGTATATACTGGGGCTGAGTCTATATATATAGTAGATACTGGGGCTGAGTCTATATATATAGTAGATACTGGGGCTGAGTCTATATATAGTATATACTGGGGCTGAGTCTATATATAGTATATACTGGGGCTGAGTCTATATATAGTATAGTAGATACTGGGGCTGAATCTATATATAGTATATACTGGGGCTACTGGGGGCTGAGTCTATATATAGTAGATACTGGGGCTGAATCTATATATAGTAGATACTGGGGCTGAATCTATATATAGTAGATACTGGGGCTCAATGTCCCAACGGGGCACTATTCCATCTATCTCTCATTGCCTCCAGTAGAATTCAGTTGTGATATTTTTTTATACCTGATTAAACTCAGTAGAAGGGCTGGTTTCTATTGACATAAAATGTATTGTTATGTCATGATCTGGATGGAACCGGTGTTTTTTAGAATATTGTTCTGTTCCGGAACAGTATAGATCCCTTTCGTTGTCTGTTCTGGTTCTGTTCCTTGAAATTCCGTTTTTCTTTTCTGTGCCCTGAACTGGTTCCAACCCCTGGTTTAGAATATTGTAAAGTATCCATTAATTAAATAATAAATGCTAACAAACTGTAATCTTCTTCTTCATTAAAGGTGGGATGGATGATGTTGGTAGATTGTCTTTATCCATGAAAAGTCAGAATATTAGAAATTGAGCCCTGAATCATTGGTGATGATAAATGACAAAACATGTATTTTTACTAATTAAGTAAAGTTTATAATAGCAATGCACCAATGTTTGTGATGAAAGAGAGTGGAGAGATGAGAGAAGAGGCTACACCGAGAATATTTGTGAAGAATAAAGAGTGGTGCTCGTTTTATGAAGTCAGATCAAAAAACTGATTCAATTTAGATCATAGGCTGAGTTTACACAGGCAGCCAAGATCTGATGTGAAAAAATGTCATGTGATTGGTCAAAAGACCAATGAATGGAGAAAAAAACTCAATCGGGCTGCTTGTGTAAAACACAGTCATAATGGCTGTATTCTATATTTGTGCTCACCCTCCTTTCACATTTCTCAACATTCATTTAAAAATATATAATTCTTCAAGTCTTAGATCTTGGGTTATGTACAGTGTTATTTTGAAGTAGCCTACAGTGTTGTGAATTATGTACAGTGTTATTTTGAAGTAGCCTACAGATGTGAATTATGTACAGTGTTATTTTGGAGTAGCCTACAGTGTTGTGAATTATGTACAGTGTTATTTTGAAGTAGCCTACAGATGTGAATTATGTACAGTGTTATTTTGGAGTAGCCTACAGTGTTGTGAATTATGTACAGTGTTATTTTGAAGTAGCCTACAGTGTTGTGAATTATGTACAGTGTTATTTTGGAGTAGCCTACAGTGTTGTGAATTATGTACAGTGTTATTTTGCAGTGAATTAATTTTGAGTATAAGGCGTTAAAGAACTAGCCTGTCTTATTTTCAATGTAAGCACAGTGTTGTCCATTATGGCTCGAGTTGTTAGTTTTGACAGCATAGCCTACAGTGTTGTGAATTATTACAGTGTTATTTTCAAGTAGCCAACAGTGCTGTGAATTATGCGAAACACTTTATTTTGAACAGCCTACAGTGGTTGTGAATTATTTACCGTGTTATTTTGACAGTAGCCAATACAGTCACTTGTGAATTATGTACAAAGTTATTTTGAATGTCAGAACCTACAGTGTTGTGAATCACCATGACTACAGTGTTAGCAGGGAAGAGTGGCAAGCCTACAGTGTTGTGAATTACTGTACAGTGTTATTTTGAGGGTGGTCAGTGCTCTGCTTATGTCTACAGTGGTTTTAGAGGGTGCCTACGCTCTGCTCTGAATTATGTTGGCTTTATTTTGAAGCTAGCCTCCCCAGTGTTGTGAATTATGTACAGTGGTTCTGCTCTCCCCAGTCTACTCTTGAGCTTTATAGGGTGTTAAAGAACTAGCCTGTCAGGGTGGTCGGAGCTCTGCTCTCCCCAGTCTACTCTTGGCTTTAGTTGGGTTGAGTCTTCTCCCAGTCACTCTTGGCGTGAGTAGGGTGGTCGATCATCTCACAAAATCTACTCTTGGCTTTAGTACTCAACCTCATTGGCCAACAAAAATGCTCTTGGCTTTAGTAGGGTGGCAGAAACTCTGCTCTCCCCAGTCTACTCTTGGCTTTAGTAGGGTGGTCAGAAACTCTGCTCTCCCCAGTCTAACTCTTGGCTTTAGTATGTGGTCAGAAGGTCTGCTCTCCCCAGTCACTCTTGGTTTTAGTAGGGTGGTCAGAACTCTGCTCTCCCCAGTCTACTCTTGGTTTTAGTAGGGTGGTCAGCACTCTGCTCTCCCAGTCTACTGAAGTGGTAGTAGGGTGGTCGGCGCTCTGCTCTCCCCAGTCTGCTCTTGGCTTTAGTAGGGTGGTCAGAACTCTGCTCTCCCAGTCTACTCTTGGCTTTAGTAGGGTGGTCGGCACTCTGCTCTCCCCAGTCTACTCTTGGTTTTAGTAGGGTGGTCGGCACTCTGCTCTCCCCAGTCTACTCTTGGCTTTAGTAGGGTGGTCGGGCTCTGCTCTCCCCAGTCTACTCTTGGCTTTAGTAGGGTGGTCGGCGCTCTGCTCTCCCCAGTCTACTCTTGGCTTTAGTAGGGTGGTCGGCACTCTGCTCTCCCCAGTGTGTCTATGGAGAGCGCTGCTCAAAGCGCTTGAGTGCAATTTGTCAGCTTTGCCGAATTCAACTTAATACGTATGACGAAAGCACAAGCTTTCTGGATTTAAAAATAAATGGTAGACCGTTTTAAAAGTACTTATCAACCACAACAATCTATTTTTACGTTTTACGTTCTTCATCTCCCTTTAGACACTCAGAAAAAAATCACAATCAAGCATTTTGAAGACAACAAAAAACGATGCTCAAATTGAAAGCGATTGATGAGCTTTGGATCTATTTGTTTTGTTTGAGAGAGAATGTGAGTGGGAGGTGCATGTTGTGTTGATAGCAAGCCCCAAGCCTGATGGAGAGGTGTGGGTGGATACATTTTATCGAATTAATTGGTGCAATTGTTATTTTTTCAGATTTGTGAAGATTGGGTACACACTTAAACAACAGTCAACATGCACAACATTGCAAAATGTATCACAGAATTTACGAAAAGCTTCCACAAAATCAAGTAGAAATCAGAAAAGAATGTCGCGAAATGCTGCAATATGTTGGTAGATTGTCTTTATTGATGTCAGTATAGTCACTTTAAATAATTTAAATAATGCCACTTTAATGTTTACATATCTTACATTACTCATCTCGTGTGTGTATACATACTGTATTTTATACAATGTATTGCATCTTGCCTCTCGGTCATCTCATCCATATATTTATATGTACATATTCTTATTCCATCCCTTTAGATGTGTGTATTGGGTAGTTGTTGTGGAATTTTTAGATTACTTGTTAGATATTACTGCACTGTCGGAACTTGAAGCCAAGCATTTCGCTACACTCGCATTAACATCTGCTAACCATGTGTGACCCATACAATAGTAACATGAGGATAATAAAGGATAACAGATGCTGTACACTTATAGAAATATAATGTAATGACAGCCGTATTGTTTTGGTTGAAATATCTATTTTCGTGTGTTTTGCCTGACTTCTCTCCGTCGGAGGCCTGTAAAACATGCACATTGACTACGCTGATACGACGCTCACGAACATTTCCTGCCGCATCTCATAATCCAGACCAAACTCACTCAGAGAGTGGACACATTGTTTCCTCTTGCTCTACGAGACCTCACTACTTCCTCAAGTTCTTTTCAGCCAAACAGGAAATCAGTTCCAGGTAACCTATTGCTAATGATTATTATTTTGTTTTAATGATGCTTGTAACACGGTCTGTAAACCAACACATTCCAGGATGAAACCGCTCTGGTTTCCGCGGCCTGGTTTTGTTGTTCCCCCAGCTAGTTAGCTGTTAGCCAGTTAGCAACACATCTCCCGTCAAAACCCGTTTGTGTAGCTAGCTAGCTAACATGCTAACTTTATTTCAGGGTCACGGTTGAAGTGTGACTTTTATTTCATAGTTAGCCAGCTGCCGACTCATCTTCAGTAAAATGACTGTAGCGAGGAATTAGCTAACCGGCTGCTCATTGTTCAGCCACGGGCCTTTTGGTAGGCCGTCATTGCAAATAAAAATGTGTTGTTAACTGATTTGCCTAGTTAAATAAATAAAACAAATATTTGGTTTAGCAACTTAGGTAACCAGCTCGCAATATTAGCAGGACTAAACGTTGCTAAACTAACGTTATTCTACATTTTCTTGCCTGCCGAAATCCCCTTCTAATTCCCTCAATTTTGTGCCTCGAGTCAAATACTTCCGTGGCAACACGAGCCACCAAAATCCAGTCAAATACTTTATATAGAACAAACTTCGCGTCAGGATATGCAACCGAAATTAATAAATCATGTATGTGTGTTATATTAAATATTCTATTAAACAGCGGGGTGAACAGGCAGTGGCTTGGGTGGTTGTCGTCCTTGATGATCTTTTGGCCTTCCTGTGACATCGGGTGCAGGACGTGCCCTGGAGGGCAAGTAGTTTGCCCCCCACGCATGTCACGTGTGTAGGAAATAAGCCATTACTTTTGTTGACCAAAATTGACACACTCATTGACCTCCATACAAAAACTCCCTGCTTGGTGGGCAAAACAACAAGAAAAACGCCACCTACTGGAGGAGACAGATTTGCAGCCGTGTTGGGCCTCTCTCTTCCTCTTCCTCTCTGGTTATACTTTGCCAAATAAAAGTATTTCTATAAGATATTATGTGATTTGTTTGTTTATTTGTTTATTTTTCCAGACTAAATGCTCAACAATGTGTTCTGTGTGTAGACCTATTAATTATTGTCCACAATTATCAATATGTTTTATACTAGTTATCATACAAAGAATAGCTCAAATATTGTTATTTATTTGTTATTTTTTCAAGTCTAAATGGTCAACAATGTGTGTCCTCCTATCATTTATTGCACCTTACACAATTATCTGTAAGTTGTGCTGCAGTAACTGGTCCATTCTACCCAGGAACACTTCTAGTTTCCAAATCCACGGAGTTTACACCCCAGGAATACTTCTAGTTTCCAGGTCCACTGAGTCTACACCCCCAGGAACACTTCTAGTCTCCAAATCCACTGAGTTTACACCCCAGGAACACTTCTAGTCTCCAAGTCCACGGAGTTTACACCCCCAGGAACACTTCTAGTCTCCAGGTCCACTGAGTTTACACCCCCAGGAACACTTCTAGTCTCCAAGTCCACTGAGTTTACACCCCCAGGAACACTTCTAGTCTCCAGGTCCACTGAGTTTACACCCCAGGAACACTTCTAGTCTCCAAGTCCACTGAGTTTACACCGCCAGGAACATCTCTTTTTCGTAATTGAATCGCAATTGTTTATCTTGAAATTGGGGGAGAAAAAGGGGGTAAAATACACAAAAAAAAACATTCTAAACTACTTTTTTTCCACTGAAAATTATACAAACACAGTGCAGATTGACAGTTTTTGCTGTTTGGTGCTGTCATTGTTACCAAACTTTGTAGAATTTTTCTGTGTAAATTGTTCAAACTAGTCCTTGTGCATGGAGGAGTTGTAGGGTTTAACTTTTTATTCATTGGTTTTCATACATTTTAAAGTGACATCTCTGTGTCTACATCACTCTGTTACCTAGAATTACCCTGGCGGCCAATTCTAACACAAGAAAATGCTTGTGTTGCCTAATAGCCTATAAGGTGAATGTTTGAATAGGCTACTGAGGATGGGGTGGTAATTTCAATCACTGTATGTATCAATGTATCATATATTAGTCATGAATTTGAACTGAATATGCTTGTACTCAACAGCCAGTGTTCTTCTTCACTTATGGCAGGATAATCTGACATGCTGTTGCCGTCAATCCTATATGTTTATTTTATGGAAAAAGGTTTTCTGCTGGACGGGATGTGTGGTTAGCTAAGCTTAGATACATGTTTGCTGTCTTTTCTGGAGCTATACCACGATCTAGGTTTGTGAAAATCACCCTGAACTCTTTCAGTCTCCTCTTTTAGATCCACCTCTAGCCTACCAGCCCTGTGTCTAGACAGGTTCTGGTTGTGGTGTTCCAACCCAGAGAAGCTCACAGCAGGGTCGAGAGATGCTGTCAGTGAAGCTGGGGGACTGCAGTCAAACAGTGGAACTCAATGTGATTGTCAGAGGAGGAGGAGGAGGAGAAGAGAAATCAATGAGGGAGGGGGAAGAGCGAGAGGAGGACAGGACTCTGTTGACTCAGTTAAAATTCAGGCTAACATCCTCTTTGGTTCAAGAGGTAAACAACCCAAAATAACCATTGATTTTACTGGTTCATTGAGAAATGTAAACATGTGTTTTTGGTTGTTAAGTCAATTAGAGCATGCCAATTTCAAGTTAATCTTTCAAAAAATAGATATATTTCTGAATATTTAGGCAAGTTAGCTGGCTAACTCATTGATTCTGCTTTGTATATTATACCCCTCAGGCTTCTGTATGTGTAAGAGGGAAGGCGAGTGTCTACCGACCATTTGGCAATGCATTGTAATTTCACAATGCCATTATCTATGTGCGATGCTATGCAACAAGCCCCTTGCAAAGTATTTATCTCAATACTGTTAATCAAAATTATTGTTGAATCCTGCGTTGTTAAGCTTAAAGCCTTTGTTTCTTTGTCAGTTTCTGACCATATATATGTTCATATTCTTACAGGAGAGATCCCCAACCCAGACTCAGTCAAGGAGCCCAGTTCCACAGCATCAAGACTACCTGGACATGGGAGTTATTCGTGCCCTCAATGTGAGAAGAGTTTGGTTCTCAACTGTTAAGTGTGAGTACTGGAAAAACCTTTCCTCTGCTCTGCATGTGGGAAAGAGTTTCAGTGAGAAGTAAACCTTAAGAGCCTGAGAAGTACATAATTGGAGAAAGCACTTACCACTGCACCCAATGTGGGAAGAGCTTCCAATCATTCTGAAGCCTTAAGGAACACCAAGAATTCATACAGGAGAAACCTTACCACTGTGTTCTTTGTAGGAAGCATTTCAGTCAGCCAGGAAGCCTTAAGAAACACCAGAGAATACATACAGGGAGAGCCGCTACCACTGCTCACAGTGTGGAAAGAATTTCCGTTTCGCAGGAGACCTAAAGAGTCACCAGAGATCACAGTGGAAAGCCTTACCACTGTTCTCAGTGTGGCGAGGATTCACTCAGCTCAGGCGTCTTAAACGTCATCAGAGGATACACATTGGGTGAAGCCTGTCTGTGTTTTAAATGTGATTGTCAAAGAGGAGGAGGTTGAGAGGGAAATCAAAGAGGAGGAAGCGAGAGGGTTGAGGAGGGACAATAGGTAGTGTAGGTGACCCAGATACATCAACATTACCTGGTTGTAGTCTTTACCCTTGCCATCAATGTGGGAAGAGTTTCCGTTCCTCAAGTAATCTACAGAATCATCAAGTACACACTGGAGAAAAGCCTTACCACTGCTCTGAGTGTGGGGGGAGGGATTTACTCAGCTACTACGTCTTCAAAAAGTCATCCAGATATTACACAATGGAGGAAGCCTGTTTGTGCGTTAAATGTGATTGTCAAAGAGGAGGAGGTTGAGAGGGAAATCAAAGAGGAGGAAGCGAAGTTGAGGAAGGGGAGGACAATAGTAGTGTAGTTGACCCAGATACACCAAGACTGCCTGATCGTGAGTGAATTACCCTTGCCATCAATGTGGGAAGAGTTTCAATTCCTCAAGTAATCTAAAGAGAATCAAGAGTACACACCGGAGAGAAACCTTACCACTGCTCCCAATGTGGGAGGGGTTTCAGTGAGAAGGTAAATCTTAAGAGACATGGCAAAGTACATAGTGGAAAGAAGCCTTATCACTGCACCCAATGTGAGAAGAGCTTTAATTATTCAGGAAGCCTTAAGGAACACCAGAGAATACATACAGGGGAGAAGCCTTACCACTGCTCTCTATGTGGTAAGAGTTTCAGTCAGCCAGGAAACCTTAAGAAACATCAGAGAATACATACAGGGGAGAAGCCTTACCACTGCTCTCTTTGCGGTAAGAGTTTCAGTCAGCCAGGAAACCTTAAGAAACATCAGAGAGTACATACAGGCGAGAAGCTTTACCACTGCTCTCACTGTGGGGGGGGTTTCACTCAGCTAAGAAGTCTTAAAAGTCATGAAAAAATACACATTGGAGGGAAGCCTGCCTGTGCTTTTAATGTGATTGTCAAGGAGGAGGAGGAGGAGGAGGAGGAGGAGGAAGAAAAGAAAGAAGTTGAGGGAGAGGAGAGTGACGTGAAATAAAGGCGAAGTGAGAATAGATGAGCAACTCTATAGTTATTTAAATTCACACATATCCCTGCAATTGCATCTTCTGTGACGGCATGGTCATGGGCAGCATCATTTGAGTTTTAAAAATCTGTAAGGGGTTTTCCTGCACAACTGTAAAATCAGACTGTCGCCTTGTCACTGCCAGGTCAGCAGTCGGGGTAATTCCGTAACATAATAGTGTCATCCGTATTTAGATGAGATCGAGACAAGATCGTTAACAACTATAGTGGTTGCTGTAATAGTGCTATTCCCAGGCCTAAAGCCTGATTAGTTTACGTTAACAATACATGTCTCATTGTAAACCAGGTTGCCAGTCCGGGCCTAAGCCTGTGTTCCTGGCCTTGACCCAAGCATCATTTATTTTTATGAATTATTTCTGAACAAGATCCCTCCTCCTAATGTGCTACAGTGTGTACAGTCTGAACAGGATACTACCTCCTAATGTGTGCAGTGTGTATACTCTCTGAACAGGATACCACCACCTATAATGTACTGCAGTGTGTATAATCCTGAACAGGATACCACCTCCCTAATGTGCTGCAAATTGTGCAGTCTGAACAGGATACCACCACCTAATGTACTACAGTGTGTACAGTCTGAACAGGATACCACCTCTAATCTTACTGCTGAGTGCCTTACAGTCTGAACAGGATACCACCTAATGTACTGCAGAGTGTACAGTCTGAACAAGATTTACCTCCTAATGTACTACAGTGTGTATACTCACAGACAGGATACCACCTCACAATGTACCTGCAGTGTGTACAGTCTGAACAGGATACCACCTCTAATATACAGTGTATACTCTGAACAGGATACACACCTCTAATGTACTGCAGTGTGTATACTCTGAACAGGATACCACCTCTAATAATCTGCCTACAATTATTGTACAGTCTGAACAGGATACCTCTAATGTACTGCAGTGTATACTCTGAACAGGATACCACCTCTAATGTACTGCAGTGTGTATACTCTGAACAGGATACCACCTCCTAATGTGCTACAGTGTGTACAGTCTGAACAGGTACAAAGACAAGGTTGGTAATTTACTGCTACCTGCAGTTATGGAATGTTATCTCAGGACTATAAATTCATTGGTTGACTCCTCCTGACCTGGATGGAATTATACGACCTGGATATAGTGCACTACATTTGACCATGATTTTGGAATGAGATGTTGGACGAGCAGGTGTCACACTACATCGGTTACCACTACAAACGTATCTTCCTCTATCTACTACCAAACAGAGAAACACTCCATTTTCACATCTGCTGATGTTGGGTTGGTGCTTGAGGTTATGAACATGTAGTAGAATGTTTTTGAAATGTCCCTTTAAAAAGGTATGTATGCCCATGTACCGACTAACATTTACATGTAAAACAGTTGACAGTAGCATAATCTATATTTGACTTGAATTTGAGCTGAATACTGGGGCTGAGTCTACATATAGTACATACTGGATAAGTCTCATATAGTACATACTGGGACTGAGTCTATATATAGTATATACTGGGACTGAGTCTATATATAGTGTATACTGGGGGCTGAGTCTATATATAGTATATACTGGGGCTGAGTCTATATATAGTGTATACTGGGGCTGAGTCTATATATAGTAGACACTGGGGCTGAGTCTATATAGTAGATACTGTCTATATATAGTATATACTGGGGCTGAGTCTATATATAGTATATACTGGGGCTGAGTCTATATGGTATATATACTGGGGCTGAGTCTATATATAGTATATACGGGGCTGAGTCTATATATAGTATATACTGGGGCTGAGTCTATATATAGTGTATACTGGGGAGCTGAGTCTATATATAGTGTATACTGGGGCTGAGTCTATATATAGTATATACTGGGGACTGAGTCTATATATAGTATATACTGGTGCTGAGTGTCCCAAATGGCGCTATTCACCCTGAAGTGCACTACTTTCGACCATGGGCCCTATTCTGTAGGCACTACATTTGACTATGGGCCTATTCTGTAGGCACTACATTTGACCATGGGCCCTATTCTGTAGTGCACTGCATTTTGACCATGGGCCCTATGGGCTATTCTATTGAATACAAAATAAGTCCACAGACTCCAGTAGAGATTCAGTTGTGGATATTTTTATACCTGATTAAACTCAGTAGAAGGGCTGGTTTCTATTGACATAAAATGTATTGTTATGTCATGATCTGGATGGAACCGGTGTTTTAGAATATTGTTCTGTTCCGGAACAGTATAGATCCCTTTCGTTGTCAGTTCTGGTTCTGTTCTTGAAATTCCGGTTTTCTTTTCTGTTCCCTGAACTGGTTCCAACTCCTGGTTTAGAATATTTTAAAGTATCCATTAATTAAATAGTAAATGCTAACAAACTGTAATCTTCTTCTTCATCAAAGGTGGATGATGTTGGTGAGGTGTCTTTATCCATGAAAAGTCAGTATTGTATCATGGTGATGATAAATCACAAGAATAAAAGATGCCAGACATTAATTGTTGGAATAATATAACATCACACTGCAGGCCTGTGTAGGATGATCTACATTACACACGGTCTCTTCTCTACTCGTTCATCTGCCCAGAGAAGAGGCTACTCTGGTGAATGTCTGTGATGAATAAAGAGTGGTGCTCGTTTAATAAAAGTTAGATCAACGCTTAATAAAAGTTAGATCAACGCTTAATAAGGTTAGATCAGCGCTTAATAAAGTTAGATCAAAATCACATTTTCAGGCTCTACCCAGTAGATTTTTGCGGTGACGCAGTGTCCCCATGGTGACAGAACACTGAGCCAATCACGGAGCAACTAGAGAACATTACCAAGCCTATGCTTCGTATTTTCACCTGGCTGCCCCACCACCACAGAAGGCACTGAGCTGAAACACCTGCATTTTGGAGCTGCCTTACTCAAGAAAGCAAAACAAGAGACCAAGTTTGTACGTGGCTTTATTAACTCAATGTTTTATTTATGTATTTTACATTGTTTGCAAACTGAAATGTGACATGTATTTTAATGCCAAAATAACATGCAAAGCAGGCAGCAATAATAAACAAAAATATAATACATATTATAGAAGTACCAGTCAAAAGTTTGGACACACCTACTCATTCCAGGGGTTTTCTTTATTTTTACTATTTTCTACATTGTATAATAATAATGAAGACATCAAAACTATGAAATAACACATATGGAATCATGTAGTAACCAAAGAACTGTTAAACAAATCAAATATTTCTTTATATTTGAGATTCTTCAAAAAGAAGCACTTGGCACAACTATGCAGTTACCCATACCTGGGACTGGGCAAAAACTCCCTATTTTCAGACACAGACTAAAAAAAGTTATATATCTGTCAGATGGCCAAAACATGTACAACTTCAACAGCTGATATGACACTCACAAACATGTATCGAGTGCTCCATTAATCAAGACCAGACACAGTCAGCAGGGTTGGGGGTCATGGCAGCAACACACTAGCTGTATCCTATCACATTAAGACTTCAGGTTTTCGGATTTGATTTCAAAATAAAGTCCCGGGATAAACTTTTTGCAGCTTTGCATAGGACATAATGTTAAAATGATGTTCAAATAAAATAATTAGTCCAGCAACACTGTATTATTCAGTGCCCCATGAAATGACACCATATGTACACTGAGTGTACAGAACATTAGGAACACCTTCCTTATATTGAGTTACATCCCCTTTTGCACTCAGAACAGCCTCAATTTGTCGGGGAATGGACTCTACAAGGTGTCGGAAGCCTTCTATAGGGGCGGCAGGGTAGCCTAGTGGTTAGAGCGTTGGACTAGTAACGTAAAGGTTGCAAGTTCAAACCCCCAAGCGGACAAGGTACAAATCTGTCGTTCTGCCCCTGAACAGGCAGTTAACCCACTGTTCCTAGGTCATTGAAAATAAGAATTTGTTCTTAACTGATCTTGCCTAGTTAAATAAAGGTAAAATTTAAAAAATGCAGAGCCATGTTGAATCAGTTGTGTGAAGTTGGCTGGGTGATGGAGCAATTCTTTATCTACAAAGTAGAGGGGTTTGGTAATGCGTTTAGACACTTTTCCCCTATCCCTAGCGTTTAGACACTTTTCCCTGTCCCTAGCGTTCCAGACACTTTTCCCCCTATCCCTAGCGTTTAGACACTTTTCCCTGTCCCTGGCGTTTAGACACTTTTCCCCTATCCCTAGCGTTTTAGACACTTTTCCCCTATCCCTAGAGTTTAGAGACTTTTCCCCTATCCCTAGCGTTTAGACACTTTTCCCCTGTCCCCTAGCGTTTAGACACTTTTCCCCTATCCCTAGCGTTTAGACACTTTTCCCCCTATCCCTAGCGTTTAGACACTTTCCCCTATCCTAGCGTTTAGACACTTTTCCCCTGTCCCTAGCGTTTTGACACTTTTCCCCCTGTCCCCTAGCGTTTAGACACTTTCCCTGTCCCTAGCGTTTAGACACTTTTCCCCTGTCCCTAGCGTTTAGACACTTTTCCCCTATCCCTAGCGTTTAGACACTTTTCCCCCTGTCCTAAGCGTTTTGACACTTTTCCCCTGTCCCTAGCGTTTAGACACTTTTCCCCTGTCCCTAGCGTTTAGACACTATTCCCTATCCCTAGCGTTTAGACCCTTTTCCCCTGTCCCTGGCGTTTAGACACTTTTACCCTATCCCTAGCGTTTAGACACTTTTCCCTATCCTAGCGTTTAGACACTTTTCCCTGTCCCTGGCGTTTAGACACTTTTCCCCTATCCCTAGCGTTTAGACACTTTTCCCTATCCCTAGAGTTTAGAGACTTTTCCCCCTGTCTAGCGTTTAACACTTTTCCCTATCCCTAGCGTTTAGACACGTTTCCCTGTCCCTAGCGTTTAGACACTTTTCCCTATCCCTAGCGTTTAGACACTTTTCCCCCTATCCCTAGCGTTTAGACACTTTTCCCTATCCTAGCGTTTAGACACTTTTCCCTGTCCCTAGCGTTTAGACACTTTTCCTATCTAGCGTTTGAACACTTTTCCCCTATCCCTAGCGTTTAGACACTTTCCCCCTATCCCTAGCGTTTAGACACTTTTCCCCTACAAGCGTTTTGACACTTTTTTCCCCTGTCCTAGCGTTTAGACACTTTCCCCCTGTCCTAGCGTTTAGACACTTTTCCCCTGTCTAAGCGTTTAGACACTTTTCCCTATCCCTAGCGTTTAGACACTTTTCCCCTGTCCCTAAGCGTTTTGACACTTTTCCCCTGTCCCTAGCGTTTAGACACTTTTCCCCTGTCCCTAGCGTTTAGACACTATTCTATCCTAGTTTAGACCCTTTTCCCCCTGTCCCTGGCGTTTGAACACTTTTCCCCTATCCCTAAGCGTTGAACACTTTTCCTATCCCTAGAGTTTAGAGACTTTTCCCTATCCCTAGCGTTTAGACACTTTCCCCCTATCCCTAGCGTTTAGACACTTTTCCCTGTCCCTAGCGTTTTGACACTTTTTTCCCCTGTCCTAGCGTTTAGACACTTTCCCCCTGTCCCTAGCGTTTAGACACTTTTCCCCTGTCCCTAGCGTTTAGACACTTTTCCCCTGTCCTAGTTTTGACCTTTTTCCTGTCCCTAGCGTTTAGACACTTTTCCCTGTCCCTAGCGTTTAGACACTTTTCCCCCTATCCCTAGCGTTTTAGACACTTTTCCCCTGTCCTAGCATTTAGACACTTTTCCCCTGTCCCTAGCGTTTGGAGCACTTTTCTCTATATCACAACTAAACACAGGGTATTGACACTTTCTGCTATTACATGGGGACTTTATTTTTACGTTTCCGAAATTCCGTGACCCGGAAGTACTTCATTAATGTTGCTGACGAGACGCTGATGTCGAGACGCAGGTGGATAATTGATTCTGCTTGCGCTCTCACTGGATCCCCATCAACCAAACAAGTAGCCAAGAAATCAATATCAAGTAGCCTACCTGCTAACATTTTTAAATTTGAGCTTGTACATTTGGTCTGTAGGCTAGCCTTTCCATCAATCGTTAGTGGTTGCCGCTGACCCTGGCTTTGTTGTTATGCAAACTAGCCCTCCAATCCCAACCCGTTTGTGTAGCTTGCTAACTAGATTCAGTCAGAGTTGAAGTGTGTCTTTTATTTTATATTTAGTCATCTATCATTTGCATTGTGGGTAAAATATCTAGCGAGGAATAAGATAGCTGGCGACTAGCTAGGTAGTTAGCTAGCTAAATAATCTTGATCAACCGTTGCTAAACTAATTGCCAACCGGTTTGTGTTAATCCCTGTTGGACAGGATGAGTTGTTCGCTATTTTAGCTACATATATATTTGGAACTATCACGATCCAGGTTAGTGAAAACCCCCTGAACTTGTTTGAGGTCTCCTCTTTAGATCCACCTCCAGCCCGACCATGTCTGATCCGGGATCTGGCTGTGGTGATCCGGCCAGAAAGAAGCTCACAGCCTGGTCCAGAGACGGTGTCAGTGAAGCTGGAGGACTGCGGTCAAACACTGGAACTCAATGTGATTGAGAAAGAGGGAGGAGAGAGAAATCAAGGAGGAAGAAAACAGTGACTCGGGTGACTCAGGTAAATTCAAGCTAACAACATCTTTGTTTTAGAGTGCTGTACAAATCAGGATCAATGAGTTAACCAGCTAATTTTGATAAACAACCCCACATTACAGTAGATTTTCTGGTACATTAAAGAAATCTATACTTATATGTGTTTGGGTTGTTGAGTCGAATAGACCAATATGAAGCTTGAAGTTATTTCTGAATATTTAGGCAAGTTTGTATTTATTATGGATCCCCATTAGCTGCTGCCTTGGCAAAATGAGGTAGTTACACAAAAAAACATTAAAATACATTCATAAGAGATTTCACAACATATGACGTGTGCCCCTCGTGCCTCTACTCCCACTACCACATATCTACAACACAAGATACATGTGTGTAAGCGTGTGATTGTCTATGATTGTTGCGTCACAGTCCCAGCTGTTCAATAGGATGTATTTGTATCCGTTTTTAAATTCTTTCAGTGAAATTCGGAACCGTTCCGTATTTTATCTAACGGGTGGCATCCATAAGCCTAAATATTGCAGTTACATCACACAACCTTCAATGTTATGTCATAATTATGTAAAAATTCCGGCAAATTAGTTGGCAATAGCCAGGCGGCCCAAACTGTTGCATATGCCCTGACACTCTGTGTGCAATGAACGCAGAGAAGTGACACAATTCTCCTGGCTAATATTGCCTGCTAACATGAATTTCTTTTAAATATGGAGGTTTAAAAATATATACTTCTGTGTATTGATTTTAAGAAAGGCATTTATGTTTGGGTACATTCATGCAACGATTGTGCTTTTTCAAATGCGCTTTTGTTAAATCATCCCCCATTTGTGAAGTTGGCTGTCTTTGTTAGGAAGAAATGGTCTTCACACGGTTCAAAGAGCCAGGCGGCCCAAACTGCATATACCCTGACTGCTCGCACGGAACGCAAAAAGAGAAATGACACAATTTCCTAGTTAAAATAAATTCATATTAGCAGGCAATATTAACTAAATATGCAGGTTTAAAAATATATACTTGTGTTTTGATTTTAAGAAAGGCGTTGATGTTTAGGGTTAAGTACATTGGTACAATGACAGTGCTTTTTTTTTTGCGAATGCCGTGCTGCCCTGTCAATTGCAATTTTTCGAAGTCCATTTTTGTGGCACCTGAACAGTATTCAGGTGCGACAAAAGCCTTTAGAGCCTGTAGGACCCTGCCTTGTTGATAGTGTTGTTAAGAAGGTAGACACTAGGGCCTGTAGGACCTGCCTTGTTGATAGTGTTGTTAAGAAGGGAGCACTAGGCCTGTAGGACCTGCCTTGTTGATAGTGTTGTTAAGAAGGTAGACACTAGGGCCTGTAGAACCTGCCATTGTTGATAGTGCTGTTAAGAAGGTAGACACTAGGTCTGTAGGACCTGCCTTGTTGATAGTGTTGTTAGAAGGTAGACACTAGGGCCTGTAGGACCTGCCTTGTTGATAGTGCTGTTAAGAAGGTAGACACTAGGGCCTGTAGGACCTGCCTTGTTGATAGTGTTGTTAAGAAGACACTAGGGCCTGCAGGACCTGCCTTGTTGATAGTGTTGTTAAGAAGGTAGACACTATGGCCTGGACACCTGCCTTGTTGATAGTGTTTGTTAAGAATGAAGAGCAGTGCTTTATTATGGACAGACTTCTCCCCATCTTAGCTACTGTTGTATCAATGTGTTTTGACCATGACAGTTTTACAATCCAGGTTACTCCATGCAGTGTAGTCTCCTCAACCTGCTCCATTTCCACACTATTCATGACAAGATTTAGTTGAGGTTTAGTGAATGATTTGTCCCAAATACAATGCTTTTGGTTTCTGATTCCTTGCCACCTATTCTGAAACTAACTGCAGCTCTATGTTAAGTGTTGCTGTCATTTCAGAAGCTGTGGTAGCTGACGTGTACAGTGTTGAGTCATCCTCATACATAGACACACTGGCTTTACTCAAAGTCAATTAGACCATGCCAATATCAAGCTTAAAGTTATTTCTGAATATTCAGGCAAGTTAGCTGGCTAAACTCATTGATCCTGCTTTGTAGTATAAACCCTCAGGCTTCTGAATGTGGGAGGATGAGCACCACAACAAATGACTGTCCAGTAACTCACCAGTGTGCAATGCATTGTAATTGATCTCTGTGTGATACAAAGCAACAAGCCCCTTGTAAGTCTGTTTATTGCTCTGTTAATGTACACACTCCAGCTCACATCCCACCAAATTCATGTTGAATCCTGCATTTTTTAAACCCAAAATCATTTGTTCCTCTTTCTGTTTCTTACCCAATATGTGTTCATATTCTTACAGGAAAGAGCTCCAACCCAGACTCAGACAGCAAGCCCAGTCCCACAGCATCAGGAAACCACAGACAGAAGCCCCAACCCTGCTGCAGTTTTATTTGTCCAACTCACCTCAAATCACACCAACCAACTCCCAAAATATATAAGACTTACCTTTGCCGTCAATGTGGGAAGAGTTTTCAGACACCAAGCAAGCTAAGGCTCATCAGAGTATGCACATTGAGAGAATCCTTACCCCTGCTCCCAGTGAGAAGAGCTTCAATCATTCAGGAAGACTTAAGGACCATCAAAGAGTACATACTGGGGGAGAAGCCTTACCACTGCCCTCTTTGTGGGAAGCGTTTCCCAGTCAGTTAGGAAACCTGAAGACTCATCAGAAAAATCACAAGCCTTACCACTGCTCACAATGTGGGAAGAGTTTCAGTGAGAAAGTAAAACTTACGGGACATGAGAGAGTACATAGTGGACAGAAACCTTACCACTGTACCCAATGTGGGAAAAGCTTCAATTATTATTCAGTACTTAAGGAACATCAAAGAGTACATACAGGGGAGAAGCCTTACCACTGCACACTTTGTGGGAAGAGTTTCAGTTGGGCAACAAACATAAGGAATCATCAGTTAAGACACATTGGAGAGAAACCTACATGTACTCTCAATGTGATTGTCAAAGAGGAGGAGGGCGAACAGAGACACATTAAGGCAGAAGAGCGAGAAGTTGAGGTAGAGGAGAGAGAGGTGAAGGAAGAGGCTACATAAGCTAACTCCATAGGAATTGCATTGCAGGGGGGTATAATGGATGGGGGCGGAACATGAAGTGCAGCTGGATGTATACGATACAGTCCCTTTCAAAAACGAAACATATTTGGTCGCTTTGGATAAAAGCGTCTGCTAAATGGCATATATTATTATGTTGTTATGGTAGAGACAATTAATTATTTCCAACCTACTTTAACTGAGGAGACAGGTCCTACAGACAGGTCCTACAGACAGGTCCTGCAGCCCAATATTTCAACATTGTATTTTTCAATATTGGTCATAAAAAAGTTGTCTTATTAGCACAATAAAAGGTGGCCATTGATTAAAATGGAATCTTATGAATCTGTTATTGATGTTGAAATGCAGGCTTTTATGTTGAAGTTTTTTTATAGAAATGTTTTTTTGTTTTTTTTTTTTGTGTGAAATAAGGTGTCAAGAATGTGTATTTTAATTGACCTGCCTGATAAAGTTAAGGTAAATACACACATTATATGAGAGTGATGTCATTGTTTGTGCTGCTGGCAGAACAAATGTCAAATTGTGGTTTGTAATGAGTCTGTGAACTCGTAGATCAAATAGCCAAAAGGGTGATAGAACATGAATCAATAGATTCTCCACTGGGTGAACTGAGGCTCAATGTAAGATCAGAGACATGTTGGTAGATGTGTGGCAGAAGGGTTTGGATTCAGAGACCAAGGGCGGCATTTATAATCCCTCTAAAGGAAGGTTGGAGGACCAAGATTCCAAGGTCAGACTGGGAAAGAAGAGGTGTCTCCCTCCAAAGGAAGGTTGGAGGACCAAGATTCCAAGGTCAGACTGGGAAAGAAGAGGTGACTCCAATACCAAATCGTCCCTTAAGCCCTGCACCCCATGTACTTGTGTAGATCTGAGAGATTTGATAACACTGTAGAGGGAGAGACCATTAAGAGACCATTGTTAATTGAATTCATCATTCCATTTTGGTTGGCCTTCATGTGAATGGTTTGTGTCTGGACTCTCTGGTTTTCTTGTATTGTTCTAAATACAGTTCCTACGGTGCATTCAGCAAGTATTCAATACCCTTTGACTATTCCACATTGTGTATTACAGCCTGAATTCAAAATGGATTAAAGAAAAATATTTCTCTCACCCATCTACACACTAACCCATAATGACAAAATTGAAACCATGTTTTTAGAAATGTTTGCAAATTTAGTGAAAATGACATTTCAGATAAGCCTTCATTTAGTTTTCCATGTTGAATGTCTCAGTAGTATAGGACCAACACCGTGTAGCCTACTGAAAGGAGACAAACGTTCACTCTGCTATCATTACTCAGATAGACCTCCATTTAGTTTTCCATGTTGAATGTCTCACTAGTATAGGACCAACACCGTGTGTAGCCTTATAAAGTAGACAAACGTCGATTTAATATAAAACAACGGTTGGTGATGTATACAGCTACATTTCAGATACTTTATTTTGTACATTTTCAGCTAAAAAAAATTCACAGCTGACATTGCTAAGCTAGTTGTCATAGTAACGGCAGGGTGTGGAGCGGTGGTGGAGGCTGCTTGGTAGTGTTGCTCGTGCTTCCTATCACTCAGAAGTTATGTAACAAGCTACGGTGACAACAACGCCCCGCCATGGACGTTTCCAATGCTTTGAATGACCAAAATCATAGTGTAAGAACACTTTTAAAGCCTCAAGGGATAAGATGATCTAACGTTCAAAACAACTTATTTTTTTTGGCTAGCCACTACAGTCAAATAGCTAGCCACTACAGTCAAATAGCTAGCCACAACAGTCCACTAGCTAGCCACAACAGTCCACTAGCTAGCCATTACAGTCAAATAGCTAGCCACAAGTCCACTAGCTAGCCACAACAGTCAACTAGCTAGCCACAACAGTCCACTAGCTAGCCACTACAGTCAAATAGCTAGCCACAACAGTCCACTAGCTAGCTGCAGCAGTCAGCTAGCTAGCCACAACAGTCCACTAGCTAGCCACTACAGTCAAATAGCTAGCCACAACAGTCCACTAGCTAGCCGCAGCAGTCAGCTAGCCAGCCACAACAGTCCACTAGCTAGCCACAACAGTCAAATAGCTAGCCACAACAGTCCACCAGCTAGCCGCAGCAGTCCGCTAGCTAGCCGCAGCAGTCCGCTAGCTAGCCACAACAATCCACTAGCTAGCCGCAGCAGTCCGCCAGCCAGCCGCAACAGTCCGCTAGCTAGCCGCAGCAGTCAGCTAGCTAGGCCGCAACAATCCCCTAGCTAGCCGCAGCAGTCAGCTAGCTAGCTATGTAGCTGTTTAGCTTTCTAGCACATTCACTCATTTGTTTGTAAACAATCAAACAAGCTAGTTAGCTACCACATGTTCTTGTCAAACTGTCAATAGAGTAGACAAGTAACAGTCTAAAAACACTTGAGGGCAAATACATCTGATCTGTACGGTTCAGACACAAATCGCATTGCCAGGAATCAGATTTGTATCTGACTTCCAACCACCTATGAAGGTGGTTTGAAATGTGGCTTGAATTATCAGATTCCATGTGCTTTTTTTGGCTGTTCAGACTGCAGGAAAAATAACAGATTCTAGTCGGATATGCAAAAAAAATAGGATTTCAGTCAGTTCAAACTGCCAATGTGAACAAAGCTTTAGACCAGCAGCAGCCAAACATAGTAGGGAAGTGAAGACACAGAGACTGCAACAGAAGAGTAGATGATGGAGACACCAGACAAGACACAGAGACAGCAACAGAAGAGTAGATGATGGAGACACCAGACAAGACACAGAGACAGCAACGGAGGAGTAGATGATGGAGACACCAGACAAGACACAGAGACAGCAACAGAAGAGTAGATGATGGAGACACCAGACAAGACACAGAGACAGCAACAGAAGAGTAGATGATGGAGACACCAGACAAGACACAGAGACTGCAACGGAAGAGTAGATGATGGAGACACCAGACAAGACACAGAGACGGCAACGGAAGAGTAGATGATGGAGACACCAGACAAGACACAGAGACAGCAACAGAAGAGTAGATGATGGAGACACCAGACAAGACACAGAGACAGCAACGGAAGAGTAGATGATGGAGACACCAGACAAGACACAGAGACAGCAACAGAAGAGTAGATGATGGAGACACCAGACAAGACACAGAGACAGCAACGGAAGAGTAGATGATGGAGACACCAGACAAGACACAGAGACAGCAACGGAGGAGTAGATGATGGAGACACCAGACAAGACACAGAGACAGCAACGGAGGAGTAGATGATGGAGAGAGGTAACAGACAGCAACAGAGAAGACAGAGAAAGTGACAGAAGAGGGCAGATGGAGAGACACCAGACAAGACACAGACAGCAACTGAGAAGAGAGAGAACGTGACAGAAGAGGGCAGATGGAGAGACACCAGACAAGACACAGATAGCAACTGAGAAGACAGAGAACGTAACAGAAGAGGTCAGATGGAGAGACACCAGACAAGACACAGACAGCAACTGAGAAGACAGAGAACGTGACAGAAGAGGGCAGATGGAGAGACACCAGACAAGACACAGACAGCAACTGAGAAGACAGAGAACGTGACAGAAGAGGGCAGATGGAGAGACACCAGACAAGACACAGACAGCAACTGAGAAGACAGAGAACGTGACAGAAGAGGGCAGATGGAGAGACACCAGACAAGACACAGACAGCAACTGAGAAGACAGAGAACGTGACAGAAGAGGGCAGATGGAGAGACACCAGACAAGACACAGACAGCAACTGAGAAGACAGAGAACGTGACAGAAGAGGGCAGATGGAGAGACACCGGACAAGACACAGACAGCAACAGAGAAGACAGAGAATGTGACAGAAGAGGGCAGATGGAGAGACACCGGACAAGACACAGACAGCAACAGAGAAGACAGAGAACGTGACAGAAGAGGGCAGATGGAGAGGGCAACAGATAAGAGAACAGAGAAATTGTCATAAGAGGGTAGATGGAGAGAGAATATAGGTGGGTTGAGTACAGTAACAGTATTACTTCAAGCTGCTCTATAGATTCTAATTACACTGAACAAAAATATGAATGAAACATGTAAAGTGTTGGTCCCGTGTTTCATGAGCTGAAGTAAAATATCCCAGACGTTTACCGCAATCAGATTGGCTCATTAGACAAGCCAGAGTCTATGTTTGATGTCTTTTGGCCACATGCTGTAGAGTAAAAGGAGATAGTTTTCCAGAGTAGAGAGACCCATAGTAGCTCCTGTAATTGGTCGTTTCTGCTGTGGCAGGTGGGAAGGTGCAAAATTACCTGAAAATATCTAATCTCTCAAAGTTAATCTCAAAGTGTACCAAATTCATGCATTTAGCTGTTGAAATTCCTTATTTTTCTTGTCGGGGTAGAATGCCTCCGGACTCCCCTACTGGCTTTGGGCAAAGACCCCAATGTCTTCAAATCCTATATATTTATTAAATTAACCTTTATATAACTAGGCAGGTCAGTTAAGAACAAATTATTATTTACAATGACGGCCTACACCAGCCAAACCTGGGCCAATTGTACACCACCCTATGGGACTCCTAATCATGGTCAGTTGTAATACAGCCTGGATTCCAACCAAGGTGTCTGTAGTGACACCTCTAGCACTGAGATGCAGTGCCTGAGACCGCTGCGCCACTCAGGTGCTGCAGGGTAGCCTAGTGGTTAGAGCATTGGACTAGTAACCGAAAGGTTGCAAGTTCAAATCCCCCGAGCTGACAAGGTACAAAATCTGTCGTTCTGCCCCTGAACAGGCAGTTAACCCACTGTTCTGAGGCCGTCATTGAAAATAAGAATTTGTTCTTAACCGACTTGCCTAGTAAAATAAAGGTAAAATAAATAAAACTCTCTTCAACATCTGTCCACTTGGTGATACAGCATTATTAAATGCGTTTATATGGGCTTTTTTATTTCACCTTTATATAACTAGGCAAGTCATTTAAGAACTAATTCTAATTTACAATGATGGCCTACTGGGGAACAGTGGGTTAACTGCCTTGTTCAGGGGCAGAACAATCTAGCAACCTTTTCGGTTACCGCCCAACGCTGTAACCACTAGGCTACCTGCTGGTTACTGGCCCAACGCTCTAACCACTAGGCTACCTGCTGGTTACCGGCCCAACGCTGTAACCACTAGGCTACCTGCTGGTTACTGGCCCAACGCTGTAACCACTAGGCTACCTGCTGGTTACTGGCCCAACGCTGTAACCACTAGGCTACCTGCTGGTTACTGGCCCAACGCTGTAACCACTAGGCTACCTGCTGGTTACTGGCCCAACGCTGTAACCACTAGGCTACCTGCTGGTTACTGGCCCAACGCTGTAACCACTAGGCTACCTGCTGGTTACTGGCCCAACGCTCTAACCACTAGGCTACCTGCTGGTTACTGGCCCAACACTCTAACCACTAGGCTACCTGCTGGTTACTGGCCCAATGCTCTAACCACTAGGCTACCTGCTGGTTACTGGCCCAACGCTCTAACCACTAGGCTACCTGCTGGTTACTGGCCCAACGCTGTAACCACTAGGCTACCTGCTGGTTACTGGCCCAACGCTCTAACCACTGGGCTACCTGCTGGTTACTGGCCCAACGCTGTAACCACTAGGCTACCTGCTGGTTACTGGGCCCAACGCTGTAACCACTAGGCTACCTGCTGGTTACTGGCCCAACGCTGTAACCACTAGGCTACCTGCTGGTTACTGGCCCAACGCTGTAACCACTAGGCTACCTGCTGGTTACTGGCCCAACGCTGTAACCACTAGGCTACCTGCTGGTTACTGGCCCAACGCTGTAACCACTAGGCTACCTGCTGGTTACCGGCTCAACGCTGTAACCACTAGGCTACCTGCTGGTTACTGGCCCAACGTTCTAACCACTAGGCTACCTGCTGGTTACTGGCCCAACGTTCTAACCACTAGGCTACCTGCTGGTTACTGGCCCAACGCTGTAACCACTAGGCTACCTGCTGGTTACTGGCCCAACGCTGTAACCACTAGGCTACCTGCGGTATGTGTTAATTGTAGGTGTGCCCATGGGGCTGGGTGTCAGAAATGTCCGGTGAGAGAGAGCCAGATTGAGGTTTCCAGGGTTAGATTAGTGCAGAAGTTGTCATATGCTGAGGCAAGTGAAGGAAGTAGAGGAAGATGGGTCAAGGGGAGGGATCCCGAGGAGTGGTGTTAGTAGTAGATCTGTACCAGTACAGAGAGAGGGATCCTGAGAGGAGGGGTGTTAGTAGTAGATCTGTACCAGTACAGAGAGAGGGATCCTGAGAGGAGTGGTGTGAGTAAGTGGTGTGAGTAGTAGATCTGTACCAGTACAGAGAGGGATCCTGAGAGGAGTGGTGTTAGTAGTAGATCTGTACCAGAACAGAGGGAGGGATCCTGAGAGGAGTGGTGTAAGTAGTAGATCTGTACCAGTACAGAGGGAGGGATACTGAGAGGAGTGGTGTAAGTAGTAGATCTGTACCAGTACAGAGGGAGGGACTGAGAGGAGTGGTGTTAGTAGTAGATCTGTACCAGAACAGAGGGAGGGACTGAGAGGAGTGGTGTTAGTAGTAGATCTGTACCAGTACAGAGGGAGGGACTGAGAGGAGGGGTGTTAGTAGTAGATCTGTACCAGTACAGAGGGAGGGACTGAGAGGAGTGGTGTTAGTAGTAGATCTGTACCAGAACAGAGGGAGGGACTGAGAGGAGTGGTGTTAGTAGTAGATCTGTACCAGTACAGAGGAGGGACTGAGAGGAGTGGTGTTAGTAGTAGATCTGTACCAGAACAGAGGGAGGGACTGAGAGGAGTGGTGTTAGTAGTAGATCTGTACCAGAACAGAGGGAGGGATCCTGAGAGGAGTGGTGTAAGTAGTAGATCTGTACCAGTACAGAGGAGGGATACTGAGAGGAGTGGTGTAAGTAGTAGATCTGTACCAGAACAGAGGAGGGATCCTGAGAGGAGTGGTGTAAGTAGTAGATCTGTACCAGTACAGAGGGAGGGATACTGAGAGGAGTGGTGTAAGTAGTAGATCTGTACCAGTACAGAGGGAGGGACTGAGAGGAGTGGTGTTAGTAGTAGATCTGTACCAGTACAGAGGGAGGGACTGAGAGGAGTGGTGTGAGTAGTAGATCTGTACCAGTACAGAGGGAGGGACTGAGAGGAGTGGTGTTAGTAGTAGATCTGTACCAGAACAGAGGGAGGGATCCTGAGAGGAGTGGTGTTAGTAGTAGATCTGTACCAGTACAGAGGAGGACAACAAGTGATCCATGTTTCAGTAAGATTTGATTTTTATAATTTATAGCAATGGTTATTAACTGTACTGCAGGGATGGAAAGATAAGTCGCAGAAAATTGAAGTTGTGGTGGCAGCTGCAGGAAGTATTTGGTTGAATGACGTTTGACATCATAAGTGTTACAGGTGTGTTGAGTGGTGGTGTCCTCAGGCTGTTGGCCTGGCGCACGACAACATAGATTTAGGCACTAGGGTGGTGGGTTTTAATTAGTGTAGGGTTAGATGGTAGGGCAGTTGTTCATTTATTAACTTTAAAAAAAAGCAAACTATAAGGGTGTTATACTCCAGTCTAGTAGGTGGCGGTATTGCAACATGTCGGATGCCACCCGTCCGTTAAACCACATCGAAGAAGAAGAAGATCCCGTCATACAGATGTGTTTATACCATATAGAATAATACATTGAACGATTCTGATCGCTCCCACAGGATCTCATAACCATTTACAGCCAAACAATTACAGAAAAGTAACTGTTCAGGTATTTACATTTTTAAATGTGACCTTGTAGTTGGGTTTGTAAACTAACGCATTCCATGAATCTGCAGTGGTTTCCGCGGCCTGTCTTTGTTATTGTTTTTCCCAGCAAGTTAGCCATTAGTCAGCTAGATAGTCAGCTAGTTACAACCTCCAATCTGTTACTATCGCTAATGTTAGTTAGTTAACTACAGTTCAGGATAACGGTTTAAGTGTGACTTGCTTTTTGGTAGCCAGCTAACGTCTCCTTGTGAGCAAAATGACTTAGCGAGGAATTAGCTAGCTAGCTAAATTAGCTGGACCAACCGTTGCTAATGGCGACCGATTTACGCAAAAAAAAAAAAAAAAATCCCTGTTGGACGTTATGTGTTGTTAGCTCGTTTAGCAAACGTTACATGTTTGTGTTGTCTTTTCTGTAGCAATCACACGAAAGATCCATCTGTGAAACCACCCTGAACTTGTTGAGGTCTCCTCTTTTAGATCCACCTCCAGCCCGACCATGTCAGAGGTCCGGGATCTGGCTGTGGTGATCCGGTAGAGAAGCTCACAGCCTGGTCCAGAGAGGTGTCAGTGAAGCTGGAGGACTGCGGTCAAACACTGGAACTCAATGTGATTGTGAAAGAAGGAGGAGAGAGAAATCAAGGAGGAAGAAAACAGTGACTCCGGTGAGTTCTGGCTGTCTTTCCCACCAGCGCAGACTTTGCTGATATCTATTTTATCGAGGAGACATGTATTTACTATGATTGAGAAAATGGTGGCCTCACCTACTTAAGATGGATGCACTAACTGCAAGTCGCTCTGGTTAAGGGCGTTTGCTGAAGGACTAAAATGGAAAATGTCCAGACTTCCATCCTCTTTGACTTGAGTTCAGGCTGTGTTTCGTAGGGAGGGAGGACAGATAGCTTTATCCCCAAACATTATAATATTTTATATATTTATTTTGTGTTATCACTGTGTGATTCAAAGCAACAAGCCCCTTGTAAAAGCCTTTCTTTCAATGCCTCTGTTAATGTACCAGGCCTCTGGCTGACATCACAACATATTAAAGAGCAACTTAATGCAAAATCCACTTTCAATATTGACTAAAGAAAGTGTAAGTAGGATAATTTTGGTCATAAACTTTATTCCAAAACAGTTGTGAGATTTGTGTAACTGAGGTCATCATGACACATGAGGGTTGTGTTTGGATTCCAATCGTGCCCCACCAACACAACAGTGGTAGACCTGATGACTGACAACGATGAGACAGCCTGTAGGGAGGAGGTCAGAGACCTGACCATATGGTGCAAGGACAACAACCTCTCCCTCAATGTGATCAAGACAAAGGAGATGATTGTGGACTACAGGAAAAAGGCGGACCGAGCCACGCCCCCATTCTCATCGACGGGGCTGTAGTGGAGCAGGCTGAGAGCTTCAAGTTCCTTTGGCGTCCACATCACCAACAAACTAACATGGTCCAAGCACACCAAGACAGTCGTGAAGAGGGCACGACAAAACCTATTCCCCTACAGGAGACACAAAGATTTGGCATGGGTCATCAGATTTTTACAGCTATACCATCGAGAGCATCCTGACGGGTTGCATCACTGCCTGGTATGGCAACTGCTCGGCCGCAAGGCACTACAGAGGGTAGTGCGTACGGCCCAGTACATCACCAGGGCCAAGTCTCCTGCCATCCAGGACCTCTATACCAGGCGGTGTCAGAGGAAGGCCCGAATAATTGTCAAAGACTCCAGTTTCCCTAGTCATAGACTGTTCTCTCTGCTACCACACAGGAAGTAGTACCAGAGCGCCAAATCTAGGTCAAGAGACTCCTAAATAGCTTCTACCCCCAAGCCATAAGACTCCCGAACAGCTAATCAAATGGCTACGCAGACTATTTGCATAGTCTGGGTAGCCATTCCCTTCTCCTAGCTGCCAACCTCCTTGCTCCGAAGCACCTCTCACTCACATGGCTCTCTCAGATATCTCAATTCTTATTAGCCAATTCCCGTCACGTGATCGGGTCCATCAGTCGTCGCAGCCCCGAGGTAGGCTACCAGTGAAGAGCGACACATCGGGCTAGGCTACCAGTGAAGAGCGACACATCGGGCTAGGCTACCAGTGAAGAGCGACACATCGGGCTAGGCTACCAGTGAAGAGCGACACATCGGGCTAGGCTACCAGTGAAGAGCGACACATCGGGCTAGGCTACCAGTGAAGAGCGACACATCGGGCTAGGCTACCAGTGAAGAGCGACACATCGGGCTAGGCTACCAGTGAAGAGCGACACATCGGGCTAGGCTACCAGTGAAGAGCGACACATCGGGCTAGGCTACCAGTGAAGAGCGACACATCGGGGTAGGCTACCAGTGAAGAGCGACACATCGGGGTAGGCTGCTATCGAAGACCGACACATCGGGGTAGGCTGCTATCGAAGAGCGACACATCGGGCTAGGCTGCTATCGAAGACCGACACATCGGGCTAGGCTACCAGTGAAGAGCGACACATCAGGGTAGGCTGTTAGCGAAGAGCGACACATCAGGGTAGGCTGCTAGCGAAGAGCGACACATCGGGCTAGGCTGCTAGCGAAGAGCGACACATCGGGCTAGGCTGCTAGCGAAGAGCGACACATCGGGCTAGGCTGCTAGCGAAGAGCGACACATCGGGCTAGGCTGCTAGCGAAGAGCGACACATCGGGCTAGGCTGCTAGCGAAGAGCGACACATCGGGCTAGGCTGCTAGCGAAGAGCGACACATCGGGCTAGGCTGCTAGCGAAGAGCACCACATCGGGCTAGGCTGTTAGGGAAGAGCGACACATCGGGCTAGGCTGCTAGCGAAGAGCGACACATCGGGCTAGGCTGCAACGGTCTTATCGGATTCCAAGACGGATATTGAAGATGTTAGAAGACATTTCCATTGTTTTTGGGGTCGACAAGATGAGCAACGAACAGGCTTCTGCTTTTACTACGTCAATGTACTATCCTCCCCATAGTTCAAAGGTTGACCTCTTCTATTGGTCAGCTTGTTGTTCTGTGCGAGAAGTAAATATTCCAAACCAGACTCTGGGACAGTTGTGGGGTGATAGATCCCAAATGAATCCAACCACTGTACGTCAAAACACCCTTTAATAGCAATAAGGCTGATCAGAATGTTTATTTTTCTCTTCACGTTATAAGCTCAGCAATGTCCACATGGCAGTAAATCACATCAAATTGTATTGGTCACATACACATGGTTAGCAGATGTTAATAATGCCAGTGTAGCGAAATGCTTGTGCTTCTAGTTCCGACCGTGCAGTAATATCTAACAAGTAATATAACAATTCCACAACAACTACCTTATACTTACAAGTGTAAAGGAATTATTAACTATATTTACATATAAATATATGGATGAGCGATGGCCGAACGGCATAGGCAAGATGCAGTAGAAGTAGAGTACAGTATATACATATGAGATGAGTAATGTAGGGTATGTAAACATTTATATAAAGTGACTTTGTTTAAGTGACTAGTGATACATTTATTACATCCAAATGTTAATTATAAAAGTGGCTAGAGATTGAGTCTGTATGTTGGCAGAAGCCACTCAATGTTAGTGATGGCTGTTTAACAGTCTGATGGCCTTGAGATAGAAGCTGTTTTTCAGTCTCTCGGTCCCAGCTTTGATGCACCTGTATTGACCTCGCCTTCTGGATGATAGCGGGGTGAACAGGCAGTGTCCGTGTGGTTGTTTTGTCCTTGAGGATCTTTTTGGCCTTCCTGTGACATCTGGTGGTGTAGGTGACCTGAAGGGTAGGTAGTTTGCCCCCAGTGATGTGTTGTGCAGACTTCACTACCCTCTGGAGAGCCTTTCGGTTATGGGCGGAGCAGTTGCCATACCAGGCGGTGATACAGCCGTACCAGGCGGTGATACAGCCGTACCAGGCGGTGATACAGCCCGACTGGATGCTGGCGATTGTGCATCTGTAAACGTTTGAGTGTTTTTGGTGACAAGACGAATTTCTTCAACCTCCTGGGGTTGAAGAGGTGCTGTTGAGCCTTCTTCACCACGCGGTCTCTGTGGGTGGACCATTTCAATTTGTCTGTGATGGGTACGCCAAGGAACTTAAAACTCTCCACCTTCTCCACTGCTGTCCCGCCGATGTTGATAGGGGAGTGTTCCCTCTGCTGTTTCCTGAAGTCCACGATCATCTCCTTTGTTTTGTTGACATTGAGTGAGAGGTTATGGCTGGGGATGCCGTCTGGACCTTTTAACACGTTTAAATGTTTTACTTACGTTGGCTGCGGTGAAGGAGAGCCCGCAGGTTTTGGTAGTGGGCCGTGTCAGTGGCACTGTATTGTCCTCAAAGCGAGCAAAGAAGTTGTTTAGTTTGTCTGGGAGCAAGACATTGGTGTCCGCGACGGGGCTGGTTTTCTTTTTGTAGTCCGTGATTGACTGTAGACCCTAGACTGTAGTCCGTGATTGACTGTAGATACATTTTGTGTCTGAGCCGTTGAATTGCAACTCTACTTTTTCTCTATACTGACGCTTAGCTTGTTTGATTGCCTTGTGGAGGGAATAGCTACACTGTTTGTATTCAGTCATCTTTCCGGTCGCTTTGCCACGATTAAAAGCAGTGGTTCGCGCTTTCAGTTTTGCACGAATGCTGCCATCAATCCACGGTTTCTGGTTGGGGAAGGATTTAATCGTCACCGTGGGTACCACATCACCGAAGCACTTGCTAATAAACTTGCTCACCGAATAAGCGTATACGTCAATGTTATTGTCCGATGCTATCCGGAACACATCCCAGTCCACGTGATCGAAGCAATCTTGAAGCGTGGAATCAGATTTGGTCGGACCAGCATTGAACAGACCTGAGCACGGGCGTTTCCTGTTTTAGTTTCTGTATATAAGCTGGGAGCAACAAAATGGAGTCGTGGTCAGATTTGCCGACAGAGGGCTTTGAATGCGTCACAGAAATTAGAGTAGCAATGATCCAGAGTGTTGCCAGCCCGGGTCGCGCATTCAATATGCCACTAAAATTGAGAGCCTTGTTTTCAGATTAGCCTTTTTAAAATCCCCAGCTACAATAAATGCAGCCTCAGGATATGTGGTTTCCAGTTTACATAGTCCAATTAAGTTCTTTCAGGGCCATCAAGGTGTCTGCTTGAGGGGGGTATACACGGCTGTGATTAGCATCGAAGAGAATTCTCTTGGTAGATAATACGGTTGGCATTTGATCGTAAGGAATTCTAGGTCAGGTGAACAAAAGGACTTGATTTATTGTATGTTGTTATGATCATACCACGACTCGTTAATCATACACCCCCGCCCTTCTTCTTACCAGAGAGATGTTTGTTTCTGTCGGTGCGATGCATGAAGAAACCGGGTGGGCTATAAGCTCAGCAATGTCCACGCGGCAGTAGGCTATAAGCTCAAATGTTCCAAATTGTATTTAGCGTTTTATGGTTAAATAGTTGAAAAATGTTGACTGCCTCCGCTCAGATTGCAAGGTGGGTGATGTTGCCGTGCGCAACAGTCATTGGCCTTTCTCTCCTGTCTGAATGAACAGCCTCTCCTATCTGAATGAACAGCCTCTCCTATCTGAATGAACAGCCTCTCCTATCTGAATGAACAGCCTCTCCTATCTGAATGAACAGCCTCTCCTGTCTGAATGAACAGCCTCTCCTGTCTGAATGAACATCCTCGCCTGTCTGAATGAACAGCCTCTCCTGTCTGAATGAACAGCCTCTCCTGTCTGAATGAACAGCCTCTCCTGTCTGAATGAACAGCCTCTCCTGTCTGAATGAACAGCCTCTCCTGTCTGAATGAACAGCCTCTCCTGTCTGAATGAACAGCCTCTCCTGTCTGAATGAACAGCCTCTCCTGTCTGAATGAACAGCCTCTCCTGTCTGAATGAACAGCCTCTCCTGTCTGAATGAACAGCCTCTCCTGTCTGAATGAACAGCCTCTCCTGTCTGAATGAGCAGCCTCTCCTGTCTGAATGAGCAGTCTCTCCTGTCTGAATGAGCAGTCTCTCCTGTCTGAATGAGCAGTCTCTCCTGTCTGAATGAACAGTCTCTCCTGTCTGAATGAACAGCCTCTCCTGTCTGAATGAACAGCCTCTCCTGTCTGAATGAACAGCCTCTCCTGTCTGAATGAGCAGTCTCTCCTGTCTGAATGAGCAGTCTCTCCTGTCTGAATGAGCAGTCTCTCCTGTCTGAATGAGCAGTCTCTCCTGTCTGAATGAGCAGTCTCTCCTGTCTGAATGAACAGTCTCTCCTGTCTGAATGAGCAGTCTCTCCTGTCTGAATGAACAGCCTCTCCTGTCTGAATGAAGCAGTCTCTCCTGTCTGAATGAGCAGTCTCTCCTGTCTGAATGAGCAGTCTCTCCTGTCTGAATGAGCAGTCTCTCCTGTCTGAATGAGCAGTCTCTCCTGTCTGAATGAACAGTCTCTCCTGTCTGAATGAACAGCCTCTCCTGTCTGAATGAACAGCCTCTCCTGTCTGAATGAACAGCCTCTCCTGTCTGAATGAACAGTCTCTCCTGTCTGAATGAGCAGTCTCTCCTGTCTGAATGAGCAGTCTCTCCTGTCTGAATGAGCAGTCTCTCCTGTCTGAATGAGCAGTCTCTCCTGTCTGAATGAGCAGTCTCTCCTGTCTGAATGAGCAGTCTCTCCTGTCTGAATGAGCAGTCTCTCCTGTCTGAATGAGCAGTCTCTCCTGTCTGAATGAACAGTCTCTCCTGTCTGAATGAACAGTCTCTCCTGTCTGAATGAGCAGTCTCTCCTGTCTGAATGAGCAGTCTCTCCTGTCTGAATGAACAGCCTCTCCTGTCTGAATGAGCAGTCTCTCCTGTCTGAATGAGCAGTCTCTCCTGTCTGAATGAGCAGTCTCTCCTGTCTGAATGAACAGTCTCTCCTGTCTGAATGAAGAGTCTCTCCTGTCTGAATGAAGAGTCTCTCCTGTCTGAATGAAGAGTCTCTCCTGTCTGAATGAAGAGTCTCTCCTGTCTGAATGAAGAGTCTCTCCTGTCTGAATGAAGAGTCTCTCCTGTCTGAATGAAGAGTCTCTCCTGTCTGAATGAAGAGTCTCTCCTGTCTGAATGAAGAGTCTCTGGTATGACAGAATCAAGCCTTTAGACATTAATATTAATTATCCTTCATTATATTTGTCAAATATGACAGACTATGGTATTGACTACAGCCTATCACCTACACTTGACGTGTAGGATAATTATTTCTGTACATTGACATACACTTATGTTTTTCTTAACAGAAGAGCTCGTGTGTTTTTTTTCTTCCTCAAATTAATTTAATTGTCTATTTTGGTTAAGTGCCTTGGTGCCCTAGCAGATTGCCTTGGTGCTCTAGCAGATGGCCTTGGTGCCCTAGCAGATGGCCTTGGTGCCCTAGCAGATGGCAGATTGCCTTGGTGCTCTAGCAGATTGCCTTGGTGCTCTAGCAGATGGCCTTGGTGCTCTAGCAGATGGCCTTGGTGCTCTAGCAGATGGCCTTGGTGCTCTAGCAGATTGCCTTGGTGCTCTAGCAGATGGCCTTGGTGCTCTGGCAGATGGCCTTGTGTGCCCTTGGTGCTCTAGCAGAGAGTAGATGGCCTTGGTGCTCTAGCAGATTGCCTTGGTGCTCTAGAATATGGCCTTGGTGCTCTAGAATATGGCCTTGGTGCTCTAGAAGATGGCCTTGGTGCTCTAGCAGATTGCCTTGGTGCTCTAGCAGATGGCCTTGGTGCTCTAGCAGATTGCCTTGGTGCCCTGGCAGATTGCCTTGGTGCTCTAGCAGATGGCCTTGGTGCTCTAGCAGATGGCCATGGTGCCCTAGCAGATGGCCTTGGTGCTCTAGCAGATGGCCATGGTGCCCTAGCAGATGGCCTTGGTGCCCTAGCAGATGGCCATGGTGCCCTGGCAGATGGCCATGGTGCCATAGCAGATGGCCATGGTGCCCTAGCAGATGGCCTTGGTGCTCTGGCAGATGGCCTTGGTGCCCTGGCAGATTGCATTGGTGCCCTAGCAGATGGCCTTGGTGCCCTTGCAGATTGCCTTGGTGCTCTAGCAGATTGCCTTGGTGCTCTAGCAGATGGCCTTGGTGCTCTAGCAGATGGCCTTGGTGCTCTAGCAGATGGCCTTGGTGCTCTAGCAGATGGCCTTGGTGCCCTAGCAGATGGCCTTGGTGCCCTGGCAGATGGCCTTGGTGCCCTGGCAGATGGCCATGGTGCCATAGCAGATGGCCATGGTGCCCTAGCAGATGGCCATGGTGCCCTAGCAGATGGCCTTGGTGCTCTAGCAGATGGCCTTGGTGCTCTAGCAGATGGCCTTGGTGCCCTGGCAGATTGGGCACCTCTTGGAAGACCAAATGGCCCTGCCCCTAACATCAGGAAACTCCCGGCCTGGTGATCACTCCAGTCTGCCATTGTTTTGGGCAAATGGGGAATTAAGACGATGCGCACTTGTCAATATTCCAAAATTACTATTCGCGAACATCTTAGTGTCTCGCCTCGACCTGTTTTATAACATGATTTGCTATGAAACACTGCCAGACTTACAACTTTCTCGCTCTCCGTTACCAGAGTGTGTAAGAAACAAAACGGTACCGAAGCACATGTGTCGCCAGTGACTTGATAAGCTGATTGAGCTAATGTGGCCTGCCTGATCAATGTACCTGCTTCATTGACAAACACAGAGATGGAACTTGGCTAGCTGGCTAGTGATTTTAGGAACTAATAAATGTTGTTGGTGAAGGGTATGGAACCCTGGTCTCTGGTGGGGAGTCTTAAATGTGATTGGTGTAGGGGAGTTTTATCACTACACCAGGGCTCTACGCTAATTACAGATTTCTTGATTGATCTGAGATTATTTCGGACTATTTTTAGGATATTGGTAGGATATGTTGTTGCATTTTTAAGCCTAAAAGCCTTTGTTCCTCTTTCTGTTTCTTACCCAATATGTGTTTATATTCTCACAGGAAAGAGCTCCAACCCAGACTCAGACAGCAAGTCCAGGCCCACAGCATCAGGAAATCATAAACAATGCAGACAGAAGCCCCAACCCTGCTGTAGCGACAGTTTTATTTGTCCAACTCACCTCAAATCACTCAAACAGACTCCCAAAATAAAGAAGACATACCTCTGCTCCCAATGTGGGAAGAGTTTCAGTCGGACAGGAGACCTAAAGAGTCACGAGAGATCACACAGTAAAAAAAAGCCTTACCACTGCGTTCAATGTGGGGAGGGATTCACTCAGCTTGGAAGTCTAAAAAGTCATCAGAGAATACATACAGGGGAGAAGCCTTACCACTGCTCCCAGTGTGGGAAGAGCTTTAATCGTTCAGGAAACCTTACAGAACATCAAAGAATACATACAGGGGAGAAGCCTCACCACTGCACCCAATGTGGAAAGAGTTTCAGTCGGGCAGGAATTCTAAAGAATCACAAGAGAACTCACACAGGAGAGAAACCTTTCCACTGCTCTGCTTGTGGGAAGAGTTTTACAAGAGAAGTAAGCCTAAAGAATCATCAAAGAGTACACACTGGAGAGAAACCTTTCCACTGCGCCACATGTGGGAGAGGTTTCAGTGAGAAAGTAAATCTTAATAGACACGAGCGAGTACATAGTGAAGAGAAGCCTTACCACTGCACCACATGTGGGAAGAGCTTTAATCACTCAGGAAGCCTTAAGGAACACCAGAGAATACACACAGGGGAGAAACCTTACCACTGCACTGAGTGTGGAAAGAAATTCCGTTTTGCGGGAGATCTAAAGAATCACCAGAGATCACACAGTAGGGAGAAGCCTTACCACTGCTCTCTTTGTGGGAAGAGTTTCAATCAACCCGGAAACCTAAAGAGTCATCAGCGAATACACATAGAAGAGAAGCCTACCAGTACTCTCAATGTGATTGTCAAAGAGGAGGAGGGTGAGAGGAAAATCAATGATAAGGTAAAAGAGAAGTTGAGGAAAGTAATGGTGTAGTTGACTCAGGTACATCAAGACTACCTGGTCGTGGGAGTTACCCCTGTCCTCAATGTGGGAAGAATTTTAGTTCCTCAAGTAATCTAAAGAATCATCAAAGAGTACACACTGGAGAGAAACCTTTCCACTGCTCAGTATGTGGGAAGCGTTTCCGTGAGAAAGCACACCTTAAGAGACATGAGAGGGTACATAATGGAGAGAAGCCTTACAACTGCTTCGAATGTGGGAAGAATTTCCGTGTGGAAGAGACCCTACAGAAACACCAGAGAATCCACACAGGAGAGAAGCCTCACCACTGCTCTCTTTGTGAGAAGAGCTTTAATCATTCAGGAAGCCTTAAAGAACATCAAAGAATACATAGCGGAGAAAAGCCTTACCACTGCTCTCTTTGTGGGAAGAGCTTCCATCATTCAGGAACCTTTAAGAAACATCAGCAAAGACACATTGGAGTGAAACCTACCTGTAATCACAATGTGATTGTCAAAGAGAAGGATGATGACTGTACTCTCAATGTGATAGTCAAAGAGAAGGATGATGACTGTACTCTCAATGTGATAGTCAAAGAGGAGGATGATGACTGTACTCTCAATGTGATTGTCAAAAAGGAAGATGGTGACTGTACTCTCAATGTGATTGTCAAAGAGGAGGATGATGACTGTACTCCCAATGTGATTGTCAAAGAGGAGGAGGATGACCCAGATACATCAAGACTACCTGATTGTGGTCGTTACCCCTGTCCTCAATGTGGAAAGAATTTTAGTTCCTCGAGTAATCTAAAGAATCATCAAAGAGTACACACTGGAGAGAAACCTTTCCACTGCTCTGCATGTGGGAAGAGTTTCAGTGAGAAAGCAAACCTTAAGAGACATGAGAGAGTACATGAGAAGGAAAAGAGAGAAGTTGAGGAAGAGGAGAAAACTGGTATTGTAGTTGACCCAGGGACATCAAGACTACCTGGCCGTGGGAGTTACCCCTGTCCTCAATGTGGGAAGAGTTTCAGTTCCTTAGGTAATCTAAATAATCACCAAAAAGTACACACGGGAGAGAAGCCTTACCACTGCACCCAATGTGGGAAGAGCTTCAGTGAGAAAGCAAACCTAAAGAGACATGAGATAGTACATAGTGGAGAGAAGCCTTACCACTGCACCCACTGTGGGAAGAATTTCCGTGCGGCAGATACCCTACAGAAACACCAGAGAATCCACACAGGAGAGAAGCCTAACCACTGCTATTTTTGTGGGAAGAGCTTTGATAATTTAAGCAGCCTTAAGGAACATAAAAAAATACATAATGGAGAGAAGCCTTACCACTGCACTCAATGTGGGAAGAGCTTCAATTACTCAGGAAATTTTAAGAAACATCAAAGAATACATATTGGAGAGAATCCTACCTTTATTCTCAATGTGATTGTCAAAGAGGAGGAGGAAGATGGAAAAGAGAGAGAAGTTGAGGTCGAGGAGAGAGAAGTGAAGGAAGAGGATAGCAGTGTGTACAGTCTGAACAGGATACCACCTCCTAATGTACTGCAGTGTGTATCATCTGAACAAGATACCTCCTCCTAATGTACTGCAGTGTGTATCATCTGAACAGGATACCACCTCCTAATGTACTGCAGTGTGTATCATCTGAACAAGATACCTCCTCCTAATGTACTGCAGTGTGTATCATCTGAACAGGATACCACCTCCTAATGTACTGCAGTGTGTATCATCTGAACAAGATACCCCCTCCTAATGTGCTGCAGTGTGTATCATCTGAACAGGATACCACCTCCTAATGTACTGCAGTGTGTATCATCTGAACAAGATACTCCCTCCTAATGTGCTGCAGTGTGTATCATCTGAACAGGATACCACCTCCTAATGTACTGCAGTGTGTACAGTCTGAACAGAATACCACCTCCTAATGTACTGCAGTGTGTACAGTCTGAACAGGATACCACCTCCTAATGTACTGCAGTGTGTATCATCTGAACAGGATACCACCTCCTAATGTACTGCAGTGTGTATCATCTGAACAAGATACCTCCTCCTAATGTTCTGCAGTGTGTACAGTCTGAACAGGATACCACCTCCTAATGTACTGCAGTGTGTAGTCTGAACAAGATACCACCTCCTAATGTACTGCAGTGTGTATACTCTGAACAGGATACCACCTCCTAATGTTCTGCAGTGTGTACAGTCTGAACAGGATACCACCTCCTAATGTACTGCAGTGTGTACAGTCTGAACAAGATACCACCTCCTAATGTACTGCAGTGTGTATCATCTGAACAGGATACCACCTCCTAATGTACTGCAGTGTGTACAGTCTGAACAGGATACCACCTCCTAATGTACTGCAGTCTGAACAGGTACAAAGACAAGGTTGGTGATTTACTGCTACCTGCAGTTATGGAATGTTATCTCAGGACTATAAATTCATTGGTTAACTCCTTCTGCTGACCTGGATGGAATTATAGCGTCCTTCCTTAACCCACAGGAAGTCCCACCATTTTGACTACTTCAAAATGGTGAAAGTCCTCAATGGTGCTGCTCGTTAGACAATACAGTGGAAAAGCCTCACCACTGCTCTCCATTATATAAAATCTCTTATTCACTAAAGCATGTGATAAATATATCTGTATAGAAACTGCGTTCCAGGACACAGATTCATGCTCCGAGTTCATTTGACTGCGGGTTGTCGACAATGCAGCTTTTAAAAAGCCAATTTCCGACCGTGTGAAAACATATGCAGCATTTACCACGAATAAGAAATACACGCGATAGTGGGAACCTTGCCTTTTAAAAGTCACATTGAATCCCAGCTTCTGTTGAGTCGTGGTAAAAACATTACATCTTTCTTCCATTTAGCAAAGTCTTTATCCAAAGTGATTTGTTCTGGATGTAAAGCACAGACGACACAAACAACAATATCTAAACGCATTAAAGGACCAATCCAAAGTTGAACCAATAACACAGCGAGGCACCCTTGTTTTGGTATGAAGCTTAGGGACCTGGAGAAGCGTAACCACTTTCACATTCATAGACAGAGTTATGGGCTGACCATTCATGATCTCAAAATGATCTGCTATGGGCTGACCATTCATGATCTCAAAATGATCTGCTATGGACTGACCATTCATGATCTCAAAATGATCTGCTATGGGCTGACCATTCATGATCTCAAAATGATCTGCTATGGACTGACCATTCATGATCTCAAAATGATCTGCTATGGGCTGACCATTCATGATCTCAAAATTATAATTTTAGCTATTGACTGACCATTCATAATCTGCTATGGGCTGACCATTCACGGTCTCAAAATGATCTGCTATGGGCTGACCATTCATGATCTCAAAATGATCTGCTATGGGCTGACCATTCATGATCTCAAAATGATCTGCTATGGACTGACCATTCATGATCTCTAAATGATCTGCTATGGACTGACCATTCATGATCTGCTATGGACTGACCATTCATGATCTCAAAATGATGATTTTAACCATGTTTTTAGGCTATACGGGGTTTGTTTACATTTACAATGTTTCCAAACATTGGAGGAAAACAAGCTTATATTTTGTGGTTCTGATGGAGTGTGACAGTTGAAATAATCTTATGAGGGAATATAAATGAATAGTTTAAGAATCAATAGGGATATACAGTATCATTCATTTATATAAGTCTAAAAATGTATGTTACAACTGCAGATCCCCCTTTAAACACTACAGTATCATACCATATTTACATATACCATTACAACTGCAGATCCCCCCTTTAAACACTACAGTATCATAACATATTTACATATACCATTACAACTGCAGATCCCCCCTTTAAACACTACAGTATCATACCATATGTACATATACCATTACAACTGCAGATCATCCCACTGGGCACAGACGTCAGTTCAACGTCTACTTTGAATTCATATTTGGTTGTGAATTCAATGTGAATTCAACAAAACATTTCACCATGTCATTGGATTTAGGTCCCCAATTCTTCATTTTATTAAATTCTCAAAACATTTAAATACTTACAAACAATTTTTAAATCTTTTTTCAAAATCAGTTTTTCCACGTTGATTCAACGTCATCGCTTTTGACGTTTTTGGTTGAAATGACGTGGAAACGACGTTGATTCAACCAGTTTTTTTTTTTGCCCAGTAGGATTATGACAGAATTCAACCATTGTTTTTTAACCTCAGGAGAAGGGCTGGTCTGGATTGACATCAGAAGTAAACTATATGAGTGTATTGTTGTGTCATCATCTGGATGTAACCTGTGTGTAAAAAAAATATTGCCAAGTATCCTCAATTGAATTATAAATACAAACAGAACAAACTGTCTGTGTAGATCCCCCCTTAAACACTACAGTATCATACCATATGTACATATGTACCATTACAACTGCAGATCCCCTTTAAACACTACAGTATCATACATATTTACCTCAATGCCTCTTCATTGACATTGTATTATGTTGGTACCATGGCATGGCAGACCACAACAATGCCTTTTTGTACACTTTCAGGAAGGTCAGGAAAATGGCAAGAAGGAGAGGTTAGGAGAAGTGTAATATTATCATAAGGCAGGGTTCCCCAAGAAGGAGAGGTTAGGAGAAGTGTAATATTATCATAAGGCAGGGTTCCCCAACCCCAAGAAGGAGATGTTAGGAGAAGTGTAATATTATCATAAGGCAGGGTTCCCCAACCCCAAGAAGGAGAGGTTAGGAGAAGTGTAATATTATCATAAGGCAGGGTTCCCCAAGAAGGAGAGGTTAGGAGAAGTGTAATATTATCATAAGGCAGGGTTCCCCAACCCCAAGAAGGAGATGTTAGGAGAAATGTAATATTACCATAAGGCAGGGTTCCCCAACCCCAAGGAGGAGAGGTTAGGAGAAGTGTAATATTATCATAAGGTAGGGTTCCCCAAGAAGGAGAGGTTAGGAGAAGTGTAATATTATCATAAGGCAGGGTTCCCCAACCCCAAGGAGGAGAGGTTAGGAGAAGTGTAATATTATCATAAGGCAGGGTTCCCCAAGAAGGAGATGTTAGGAGAAGTGTAATATTATCATAAGGCAGGGTTCCCCAAGAAGGAGATGTTAGGAGAAGTGTAATATTATCATAAGGCAGGGTTACCCAAGAAGGAGATGTTAGGAGAAGTGTAATATTATCATAAGGCAGGGTTCCCCAACCCCAAGGAGGAGAGGTTAGGAGAAGTGTAATATTATCATAAGACAGGGTTCCCCAACCCCAAGGAGGAGAGGTTAGGAGAAGTGTAATATTATCATAAGGCAGGGTTCCCCAAGAAGGAGAGGTTAGGAGAAGTGTAATATTATCATAAGGCAGGGTTCCCCAAGAAGGAGAGGTTAGGAGAAGTGTAATATTATCATAAGGCAGGGTTCCCCAACCCCAAGAAGGAGATGTTAGGAGAAATGTAATATTACCATAAGGCAGGGTTCCCCAACCCCAAGGAGGAGAGGTTAGGAGAAGTGTAATATTATCATAAGGTAGGGTTCCCCAAGAAGGAGAGGTTAGGAGAAGTGTAATATTATCATAAGGCAGGGTTCCCCAACCCCAAGGAGGAGAGGTTAGGAGAAGTGTAATAGTACCATAAGGCAAGGTTCCCCAAGGAGGAGAGGTTAGGAGAAGTGTAATATTATCATAAGGCAGGGTGCTCCAACCCCAAGAAGGAGAGGTTAGGAGAAGTGTAATATTATCATAAGGCAGGGTTCCCCAACCCCAAGGAGGAGAGGTTAGGAGAAGTGTAATATTATCATAAGGCAGGGTTCCCCAAGAAGGAGAGGTTAGGAGAAGTGTAATATTATCATAAGGCAGGGTTCCCCAACCCCAAGAAGGAGAGGTTAGGAGAAGTGTAATATTATCATAAGGCAGGGTTCCCCAAGAAGGAGAGGTTAGGAGAAGTGTAATATTATCATAAGGCAGGGTTCCCCAAGAAGGAGAGGTTAGGAGAAGTGTAATATTATCATAAGGCAGGGTTCCCCAACCCCAAGAAGGAGAGGTTAGGAGAAGTGTAATATTATCATAAGGCAGGGTTCCCCAACCCCAAGAAGGAGAGGTTAGGAGAAGTGTAATATTATCATAAGGCAGGGTTCCCCAACTGGCATCCCACGGGTGGTTTTATTTGGCCCCTAAGTAAAATGTTTATCAGCTCCAAACTATTTTAATTTCAAATAAAATCTGTTCCCAAGTATTTCCACGCATAATAGAGAGAAACGTGATCGTATACAAATGTAAGCAAAGCTTGAAGTTGTTTTGTCAAACATCTGTTTGGGCTTCTTGCGGTCAATTTGCAATTATGTTTAGGCCCACAGCTGAATCTAGTTCATGATCCCTGTCATAAGGAGACGGATACTTGAAATACGGAAGGAGGAATGGAGGGGAAAAGAAAGGCAGAGGAGGTCAAAGAGAAAGAGAAGGAGGAAGAGGGGGGAAGAGGGGGAGCTTGAAGCGGTTTAAAAATGGTGGGGGGAAAAGGGAGATGGTTTGTTTGAAGTAGAATGACAGAAAGTGTAAGCAGAGTGAGCTGTATGCCGGATCAAACTCTGGAGGAGAAATGGAGGTGAATGAGGGTGAATTATATGAGGTGGTGAAGTTCTCAGAGCCTGAAGCTTGCAATGATGAGCCTGTTACTCTAGGAGTGATATAATGATGAGTCTGTTACTGTAGGAGTGATATAATGATGAGTCTGTTACTGTAGGAGTGACATAATGATGAGTCTGTTACTGTAGGAGTGATATAATGATGAGTCTGTTACTGTAGGAGTGATATAATGATGAGTCTGTTACTGTAGGAGTGATATAATGATGATGACAAAGATCTCCGCCACGGTACAACCCAAGGGGGGGCAACCCAGACAGGCCGAACACAACAGTGAATCAACCCACCCAGGTGACGCACCCCCCCCCAGGGACGGCACGAGAGAGCCCCAGCAAGCCAGTGACTCAGCCCCCGTAACAGGGTTAGAGGCAGAGAATCCCAGTGGAAAGAGGGGAACCGGCCAGGCAGAGACAGCAAGGGCGGTTCGTTGCTCCAGAGCCTTTCCGTTCACCTTCCCACTCCTGGGCCCAGACTACACTCAATCATATGACCCACTGAAGAGATGAGTCTTCAGTAAAGACTTAAAGGTTGAGACCGAGTTTGCGTCTCTGACATGGGTAGGCAGACCGTTCCATAAAAATGGAGCTCTATAGGAGAAAGCCCTGCCTCCAGCTGTTTGCTTAGAAATTCTAGGGACAATTAGGAGGCCTGCGTCTTGTGACCGTAGCGTACGTGTAGGTATGTACGGCAGGACCAAATCAGAGAGGTAGGTAGGAGCAAGCCCATGTAATGCTTTGTAGGTTAGCAGTAAAACCTTGAAATCAGCCCTTGCTTTGACAGGAAGCCAGTGTAGAGAGGCTAGCACTGGAGTAATATGATCAAATTTTTGGTTCTAGTCAGGATTCTAGCAGCCGTATTTAGCACTAACTGAAGTTTATTTAGTGCTTTATCCGGGTAGCCGGAAAATAGAGCATTGCAGTAGTCTAACCTAGAAGTGACAAAAGCATGGATTAATTTTTCTGCATCATTTTTGGACAGAAAGTTTCTGATTTTTGCAATGTTACGTAGATGGAAAAAAGCTGTCCTCGAAATGGTCTTGATATGTTCTTCAAAAGAGAGATCAGGGTCCAGAGTAACGCCGAGGTCCTTCACAGTTTTATTTGAGACGACTGTACAACCATTAAGATTAATTGTCAGATTCAACAGAAGATCTCTTTGTTTCTTGGGACCTAGAACAAGCATCTCTGTTTTGTCCGAGTTTAATAGTAGAAAGTTTGCAGCCATCCACTTCCTTATGTCTGAAACACATGCTTCTAGCGAGGGCAATTTTGGGGCTTCACCATGTTTCATTGAAATGTACAGCTGTGTGTCATCCGCATAGCAGTGAAAGTTTACATTATGTTTTCGAATAACATCCCCAAGAGGTAAAATATATAGTGAAAACAATAGTGGTCCTAAAACAGAACCTTGAGGAACACCGAATGTACAGTTGATTTGTCAGAGGACAAACCATTCACAGAGACAAACTGATATCTTTCCGACAGATAAGATCTAAACCAGGCCAGAACTTGTCCGTGTAGACCAATTTGGGTTTCCAATCTCTCCAAAAGAATGTGGTGATCGATGGTATCAAAAGCAGCACTAAGGTCTAGGAGCACGAGGACAGATGCAGAGCCTCGGTCCGATGCCATTAAAATGTCATTTACCACCTTCACAAGTGCCGTCTCAGTGCTATGATGGGGTCTAAAACCAGACTGAAGCATTTCGTATACATTGTTTGTCTTCAGGAAGGCAGTGAGTTGCTGCGCAACAGCCTTCTCTAAAATCTTTGAGAGGAATGGAAGATTCGATATAGGCCGATAGTTTTTATATTTTCTGGGTCAAGGTTTGGCTTTTTCAAGAGAGGCTTTATTACTGCCACTTTTAGTGAGTTTGTGGGCTATACTCTTTGTGGGCTATACTCGGCCTTGTCTCAGGATGGTAAGTTGGTGGTTGAAGATATCCCTCTAGTGGTGTGGGGGATGTGCTTTGGCAAAGTGGGTGGGGTTATATCCTTCCTGTTTGGCCCTGTCCGGGGGTGTCCTCGGATGGGGCCACAGTGTCTCCTGACCCCTCCTGTCTCAGCCTCCAGTATTTATGCTGCAGTAGTTTATGTGTCGGGGGGCTAGGGTCAGTTTGTTATATCTGGAGTACTTCTCCTGTCCTATTCGGTGTCCTGTGTGAATCTAAGTGTGCGTTCTCTAATTCTCTCCTTCTCTCTTTCTTTCTCTCTCTCGGAGGACCTGAGCCCTAGGACCATGTCCCAGGACTACCTGACATGAGGACTCCTTGCTGTCCCCAGTCCACCTGGCCATGCTCCTGCTCCAGTTTCAACTGACCTGAGCCCTAGGACCGTGCCCCAGGACTACCTGACATGAAGGCTCCTTGCTGTCCCCAGTCCACCTGACTGTGCTGCTGCTCCAGTTTCAACTGTTCTGCCTTATTATTATTCGACCATGCTGGTCATTTATGAACATTTGAACATCTTGGTCATGTTCTGTTATAATCTCTACCCGGCACAGCCAGAAGAGGACTGGCCACCCCACATAGCCCGGTTCCTCTCTAGGTTTCTTCCTAGGTTTTGGCCTTTCTAGGGAGTTTTTCCTAGCCACCGTGCTTTTACACCTGCATTGTTTGCTGTTTGGGGTTTTAGGCTGGGTTTCTGTACAGCACTTTGAGATATCAGCTGATGTACGAAGGGCTATATAAATAAATTTGATTTGATTTGATTTGATTTGATTTGATGAGTCTGTTACTCTAGGAGTGATATAATGATGAGTCTGTTACTGTAGGAGTGATATAACGATGAGTCTGTTACTGTAGGAGTGATATAACGATGAGTCTGTTACTGTAGGAGTGATATAATGATGAGTCTGTTACTGTAGGAGTGATATAATGATGAGTCTGTTACTGTAGGAGTGATATAATGATGAGTCTGTTACTGTAGGAGTGATATAATGATGAGTCTGTTACTGTAGGAGTGATATAATGATGAGTCTGTTACTGTAGGAGTGATATAATGATGAGTCTGTTACTGTAGGAGTGATATAATGATGAGTCTGTTACTGTAGGAGTGATATAACGATGAGTCTGTTACTGTAGGAGTGATATAATGATGAGTCTGTTACTGTAGGAGTGATATAATGATGAGTCTGTTACTGTAGGAGTGATATAATGATGAGTCTGTTACTGTAGGAGTGATATAATGAAGAGTCTGTTACTGTAGGAGTGCGAACCATCAGATCCTCCTCTCCACCCTCTCCGAGTTGGGCATCTCCGGCGCGGCCCACGCTTGGATTGCGTCCTACCTGACAGGTCGCTCCTACCAGGTGGCGTGGCGAGAATCTGTCTCCTCACCACGCGCTCTCACCACTGGTGTCCCCCAGGGCTCTGTTCTAGGCCCTCTCCTATTCTCGCTATACACCAAGTCACTTGGCTCTGTCATAACCTCACATGGTCTCTCCTATCATTGCTATGCAGACGACACACAATTAATCTTCTCCTTTCCCCCTTCTGATGACCAGGTGGCGAATCGCATCTCTGCATGTCTGGCAGACATATCAGTGTGGATGACGGATCACCACCTCAAGCTGAACCTCGGCAAGACGGAGCTGCTCTTCCTCCCGGGAAGGACTGCCCGTTCCATGATCTCGCCATCACGGTTGACAACTCCATTGTGTCCTCCTCCCAGAGCGCTAAGAACCTTGGCGTGATCCTGGACAACAAACACCCTGTCGTTCTCAACTAACATCAAGGCGGTGGCCCGTTCCTGTAGGTTCATGCTCTACAACATCCGCAGAGTACGACCCTGCCTCACACAGGAAGCGGCGCAGGTCCTAATCCAGGCACTTGTCATCTCCCCGTCTGGATTACTGCAACTCGCTGTTGGCTGGGCTCCCTGCCTGTGCCATTAAACCCCTACAACTCATCCAGAACGCCGCAGCCCGTCTGGTGTTCAACCTTCCCAAGTTCTCTCACGTCACCCCGCTCCTCCGCTCTCTCCACTGGCTTCCAGTTGAAGCTCGCATCCGCTACAAGACCATGGTGCTTGCCTACGGAGCTGTGAGGGGAACGGCACCTCAGTACCTCCAGGCTCTGACCAGGCCCTACACCCAAACAAGGGCACTGCGTTCATCCACCTCTGGCCTGCTCGCCTCCCTACCACTGAGGAAGTACAGTTCCCGCTCAGCCCAGTCAAAACTGTTCGCTGCTCTGGCCCCCAATGGTGGAACAAACTCCCTCACGACGCCAGGACAGCGGAGTCAATCACCACCTTCCGGAGACACCTGAAACCCCACCTCTTTAAGGAATACCTAGGATAGGATAAAGTAATCCTTCTCACCCCCCTTAAAAGATTTAGATGCACTATTGTAAAGTGGCTGTTCCACTGGATGTCATAAGGTGAATGCACCAATTTGTAAGTCGCTCTGGATAAGAGCGTCTGCTAAATGACTTAAATGTAAATATAATGATGAGTCTGTGACTGTAGGAGTGATATAATGATGAGTCTGTTACTGTAGGAGTGATATAATGATGAGTCTGTTACTGTAGGAGTGATATAATGATGAGTCTGTTACTGTAGGAGTGATATAATGATGAGTCTGTTACTGTAGGAGTGATATAATGATGAGTCTGTTACTGTAGGAGTGATATAATGATGAGCCTGTTACTGTAGGAGTGATATAATGATGAGTCTGTGACTGTAGGAGTGATATAATGATGGTCAGGATAATGATGAGTCTGTTACTGTAGGAGTGATATAATGATGAGTCTGTTACTGTAGGAGTGATATAATGATGAGTCTGTTACTGTAGGAGTGATATAATGATGAGTCTGTTACTGTAGGAGTGATATAATGATGAGTCTGTTACTGTAGGAGTGATATAATGATGAGTCTGTTACTGTAGGAGTGATATAATGATGAGTCTGTTACTGTAGGAGTGATATAATGATGAGTCTGTTACTGTAGGAGTGATATAATGATGAGTCTGTTACTGTAGGAGTGATATAATGATGAGTCTGTTACTGTAGGAGTGATATAATGATGAGTCTGTTACTGTAGGAGTGATATAATGATGAGTCTGTTACTGTAGGAGTGATATAATGATGAGTCTGTTACTGTAGGAGTGATATAATGATGAGTCTGTTACTGTATGAGATATATAATGATGAGTCTGTTACTGTAGGAGTGACATAATGATGAGTCTGTTACTGTAGGAGTGATATAATGATGAGTCTGTTACTGTATGAGATATATAATGATGAGTCTGTTACTGTAGGAGTGACATAATGATGAGTCTGTTACTGTAGGAGTGATATAATGATGAGTCTGTTACTGTAGGAGTGATATAATGATGAGTCTGTTACTGTATGAGATATATAATGATGAGTCTGTTACTGTAGGAGTGATATAATGATGAGTCTGTTACTGTAGGAGTGATATAATGATGAGTCTGTTACTGTAGGAGTGATATAATGATGAGTCTGTTACTGTAGGAGTGATATAATGATGAGTCTGTTACTGTAGGAGTGATATAATGATGAGTCTGTTACTGTAGGAGTGATATAATGAAGAGTCTGTTACTGTAGGAGTGATATAATGATGAGTCTGTTACTGTAGGGTGACATAATGATGCGTCTGTTACTGTAGGAGTGATATAATGATGAGTCTGTTACTGTAGGATGATATAATGATGAGTCTGTTACTGTAGGAGTGATATAATGATGGTCAGGATAATGATGAGTCTGTTACTGTAGGAGTGATATAATGATGAGTCTGTTACTGTAGGAGTGATATAATGATCAGTCTGTTACTGTAGGAGTGATATAATGATGAGTCTGTGACTGTAGGAGTGATATAATGATGAGTCTGTTACTGCGTGAGTGATATAATGATGAGTCTGTGACTGTAGGAGTGATATAATGATGTGTCTGTTACTGTAGGAGTGATATGATGAGTCTGTTACTGTAGGAGTGATATAATGATGAGTCTGTTACTGTAGGAGTGATATAATGATGAGTCTGTTACTGTAGGAGTGATATAACGATGAGTCTGTGACTGTAGGGTGATATAATGATGAGTCTGTTACTGTAGGAGTGATATAATGATGAGTCTGTGACTGTAGGAGTGATATAATGATGTGTCTGTTACTGTAGGAGTGATATGATGAGTCTGTTACTGTAGGAGTGATATAATGATGAGTCTGTTACTGTAGGAGTGATATAATGATGAGTCTGTTACTGTAGGAGTGATATAACGATGAGTCTGTGACTGTAGGAGTGATATAATGATGAGTCTGTTACTGTAGGAGTGATATAATGATGAGTCTGTGACTGTAGGAGTGATATAATGATGTGTCTGTTACTGTAGGAGTGATATGATGAGTCTGTTACTGTAGGAGTGATATAATGATGAGTCTGTTACTGTAGGAGTGATATAATGATGAGTCTGTTACTGTAGGAGTGATATAATGATGAGTCTGTTACTGTAGGAGTGATATAATGATGAGTCTGTTACTGTAGGAGTGATATAATGATGAGTCTGTTACTGTAGGAGTGATATAATGATGAGTCTGTTACTGTAGGAGTGATATAATGATGAGTCTGTTACTGTAGGAGTGATATAACGATGAGTCTGTGACTGTAGGAGTGATATAATGATGAGTCTGTTACTGTAGGAGTGATATAATGATGAGTCTGTGACTGTAGGAGTGATATAATGATGTGTCTGTTACTGTAGGAGTGATATAATGATGAGTCTGTTACTGTAGGAGTGATATAATGATGTGTCTGTTACTGTAGGAGTGATATAATGATGAGTCTGTTACTGTAGGAGTGATATGATGAGTCTGTGACTGTAGGAGTGATATAATGATGAGTCTGTTACTGTAGGAGTGATATAATGATGAGTCTGTTACTGTAGGAGTGATATAATGATGAGTCTGTTACTGTAGGAGTGATATAATGATGAGTCTGTTACTGTAGGAGTGATATAATGATGAGTCTGTTACTGTAGGAGTGATATAATGATGAGTCTGTTACTGTAGGAGTGATATAATGATGAGTCTGTTACTGTAGGAGTGATATAATGATGAGTCTGTTACTGTAGGAGTGATATAATGATGGTCAGGATAATGATGAGTCTGTTACTGTAGGAGTGATATAATGATGAGTCTGTTACTGTAGGAGTAATATAATGATGAGTCTGTTACTGTAGGAGTGATATAATGATGGTCAGGATAATGATGAGTCTGTTACTGTAGGAGTGATATAATGATGAGTCTGTTACTCTAGGAGTGATATAATGATGAGTCTGTTACTGTAGGAGTGATATAATGATCAGTCTGTTACTGTAGGAGTGATATAATGATGAGTCTGTTACTGTAGGAGTGATATAACGATGAGTCTGTTACTGTAGGAGTGATATAATGATGAGTCTGTTACTGTAGGAGTGATATAATGATGAGTCTGTTACTGTAGGAGTGATATAATGATGAGTCTGTTACTGTAGGAGTGATATAATGATGAGTCTGTTACTGTAGGAGTGATATAATGATGAGTCTGTTACTGTAGGAGTGATATAATGATGAGTCTGTTACTGTAGGAGTGATATAATGATGAGTCTATGACTGTAGGAGTGATATAATGAAGAGTCTGTTACTGTAGGAGTGCGAACCATCAGATCCTCCTCTCCACCCTCTCCGAGTTGGGCATCTCCGGCGCGGCCCACGCTTGGATTGCGTCCTACCTGACAGGTCGCTCCTACCAGGTGGCGTGGCGAGAATCTGTCTCCTCACCACGCGCTCTCACCACTGGTGTCCCCCAGGGCTCTGTTCTAGGCCCTCTCCTATTCTCGCTATACACCAAGTCACTTGGCTCTGTCATAACCTCACATGGTCTCTCCTATCATTGCTATGCAGACGACACACAATTAATCTTCTCCTTTCCCCCTTCTGATGACCAGGTGGCGAATCGCATCTCTGCATGTCTGGCAGACATATCAGTGTGGATGACGGATCACCACCTCAAGCTGAACCTCGGCAAGACGGAGCTGCTCTTCCTCCCGGGGAAGATTTAGATGCACTATTGTAAAGTGGCTGTTCCACTGGATGTCATAAGGTGAATGCACCAATTTGTAAGTCGCTCTGGATAAGAGTGTCTGCTAAATGACTTAAATGTAAATGTAAACTGTAAATGCATGGATTTGGTGCACTTTGAGATTAGAACATTGAGAGATTAGATATTTTTCAGGTAACTTGTACCTGCCACAGCAGACACTGCCAGTACTCAATAACAGTAGCTACTGTGGGTCTCTCTACTTTGAAACACAAGTCTACAGTGTATTGCCCAGTAAACTCCATACCTCAACAACTTCAAACACACTCTGACCTGTCTAACGAGACAAACTGATGAAAGAATCCCACAGTCCCCAAACACACTCTGACCTGTCTAACGAGACAAACTGATGAAAGAATCCCACAGTCCCCAAACACACTCTGACCTGTCTAACGAGACAAACTGATGAAAGAATCCCACAGTCCCCAAACACACTCTGACCTGTCTAACGAGACAAACTGATGAAAGAATCCCACAGTCCCCAAACACACTCTGACCTGTCTAACGAGACAAACTGATGAAAGAATCCCACAGTCCCCAAACACACTCTGACCTGTCTAACGAGACAAACTGATGAAAGAATCCCACAGTCCCCAAACACACTCTGACCTGTCTAACTGATGAAAGACAAACTGATGACAAAATGAAAGAATCCCACAGTCCCCAAACACACTCTGACCTGTCTAACGAGACAAACTGATGAAAGAATCCCACAGTCCCCAAACACACTCTGACCTGTCTAACGAGACAAACTGATGAAAGAATCCCACAGTCCCCAAACACACTCTGACCTGTCTAACGAGACAAACTGATGAAAGAATCCCACAGTCCCCAAACACACTCTGACCTGTCTAACGAGACACACTGATGAAAGAATCCCACAGTCCCCAAACACACTCTGACCTGTCTAACGAGACAAACTGATGAAAGAATCCCACAGTCCCCAAACACCCTCTCTCTCTCACATACAGTACCAGTCACAAGTGTGGACACACCACATTCAAGGGTTTTTCTTTATTTTTTATTATTTTCTACATTGTAGAATAATAGTGAAGACATCAAAACTATGAAATAACACATATGGAATCATGTAGTAACCAAAAAGTGTTAAGTCCTCCTCTGTCCCTTAGTCTTCTATGCATTACTGTGTGTACATGTGATTTTGGAGACCCTTCTGGCAAAGTAGTATTTTATAGATTAGAACACAATATCCCAGAATCCCCAGCTCTCATTGTTAGTCCCTGCTGAGACTTTGCGGCAACTAGTGACAACCCAACAGAGTCGGGATGTTTGAGACATGATAAGATTGAAAATGATTCAATTACATTTTTTGCAACAATGTCTCCAGAACAGGTACAAAAAAATATTACACACTGGGTATAATTCTCATTTTTAGATTGTGATATAAAAAAAATCACCTTGTCAGCAATGTCAAGGTAGGTAGCTACATAGTTGATGATAGCTACGGTTAATTATTCTAAAGTCATGGTGAGTAGAGACATCATGTCAATAGGTACCAGTCATGGTGAGCTACATAGTTGATGATAGCTACGGTGAATTATTCTAAAGTCATGGTGAGTAGAGACATCATGTCAATAGGTACCAGTCATGGTGAGTAGAGACATCATGTCAATAGGTACCAGTCATGGTGAGTAGAGACATCATGTCAATAGGTACCAGTCATGGTGAGTAGAGACATCATGTCAATAGGTACCAGTCATGGTGAGTAGAGACATCATGTCAATAGGTACCAGTCATGGTGAGTAGAGACATCATGTCAATAGGTACCAGTCATGGTGAGTAGAGACATCATGTCAATAGGTACCAGTCATGGTGAGTAGAGACATCATGTCAATAGGTACCAGTCATGGTGAGTAGAGACATCATGTCAATAGGTACCAGTCATGGTGAGTAGAGACATCATGCCAATAGGTACCAGTCATGGTGAGTAGAGACATCATGTCAATAGGTACCAGTCATGGTGAGTAGAGACATGTCAATAGGTACCAGTCATGGTGAGTAGAGACATCATGTCAATAGGTACCAGTCATGGTGAGTAGAGACCTCATGTCAATAGGTACCAGTCATGGTGAGTAGAGACATCATGTCAATAGGTACCAGTCATGGTGAGTAGAGACCTCATGTCAATAGGTACCAGTCATGGTGAGTAGAGACATCATGTCAATAGGTACCAGTCATGGTGAGTAGAGACCTCATGTCAATAGGTACCAGTCATGGTGAGTAGAGACATCATGTCAATAGGTACCAGTCATGGTGAGTAGAGACATCATGTCAATAGGTACATCAGTCATGGTGAGTAGAGACATCATGTCAATAGGTACCAGTCATGGTGAGTAGAGACATCATGTCAATAGGTACCAGTCATAGAGACATCATGTCAATAGGTACCAGTCATGGTGAGCTACATAGAGACATCATGTCAATAGGTACCAGTCATGGTGAGTAGAGACATCATGTCAATAGGTACCAGTCATGGTGAGTAGAGACATCATGTCAATAGGTACCAGTCATGGTGAGTAGAGACATCATGTCAATAGGTACCAGTCATGGTGAGTAGAGACATCATGTCAATAGGTACCAGTCATGGTGAGTAGAGACATCATGTCAATAGGTACCAGTCATGGTGAGTAGAGACATCATGTCAATAGGTACCAGTCATGGTGAGTAGAGACATCATGTCAATAGGTACCAGTCATGGTGAGTAGAGACATCATGTCAATAGGTACCAGTCATGGTGAGTAGAGACATCATGTCAATAGGTACCAGTCATGGTGAGTAGAGACATCATGTCAATAGGTACCAGTCATGGTGAGTAGAGACATCATGTCAATAGGTACCAGTCATGGTGAGTAGAGACATCATGTCAATAGGTACCAGTCATGGTGAGTAGAGACATCATGTCAATAGGTACCAGTCATGGTGAGTAGAGACATCATGTCAATAGGTACCAGTCATGGTGAGTAGAGACATCATGTCAATAGGTACCAGTCATGGTGAGTAGAGACATCATGTCAATAGGTACCAGTCATGGTAGAGAGACATCATGTCAATAGGTACCAGTCATGGTGAGTAGAGACATCATGTCAATAGGTACCAGTCATGGTGAGTAGAGACATCATGTCAATAGGTACCAGTCATGGTGAGTAGAGACATCATGTCAGGTTTAAATGTATTATTGTCATAATGCATATTGTGTCATATCATGTCAATAGGTAATCATATCATCCTGTCAATTCATATCTGACATTCAAGATACAGTCATGGTGACAGAAACTTTATTGAGGTACCAGTCATGGTTACAGACTCATAGCAGTAGGTACCAGTTTGGTGATACATCTTCAGAGTTTCAGTCAGAGTATCAGAAACTAACCACTAGCCATTCAGTCATGGTGAGTGATGTCTAATGGCACATTTAGAGTACAATTACATGGATGCATGTCATGGGGGGACTTTTATTTTGAAAAACTTGTCCTCAATGGGAGCAGCAGGTAAAACCAGCAGCAGGTTTAAATGACTATTGTATCTCAATTCATCATGCCCATAATCATATCATCCTTTCAATTCATTCTGTCTCCTCCTCAAAATGGAGAATAAAGTCAGAGAGGAGGGACCTCAGAACTTCTCTTCTCAGTCATTGAGTGACAGTTGAGAGGAGGGGGGGACTTTTATTTTGAAAAAAACTTGTCCTCAATGGGAGCAGCAGGTAAAAGGAATCACAGAAAGAGAATAAAGTCTTTTACCGAGGAATCACAGAAAGACATCTCCTATCTCCCGTCAAACTAGACGGTAGTCTCTTTCATATGTTTCTGTTGGTGTGTCTTTAGTGCTTTGGGTACAATGAACCCTTTCCCACACAGGCTACAGACGTACGGCTTCTCCCCTGTATGGAACCTCCTCATGTGCACCTTCAGACTCCCAGAGGTGGTGAACCCCTTATCACAGACAGTACAAGGGTACGGTCTCTCTTTAGTGTGCTTGATCTGATGCACTCTCAAGTTCCCAGATTGGGCGAAACTTTTCCCGCATATGGCGCAGACAAAGGGTTTCTCTCCGGTGTGTGTTCTCTGGTGACTCTTTAGATCCCCGTCCCGTAGGAACATTCTCCCGCAGTATGAGCAGCAGTACTTCTTTTCCAGGCTCTTGTAGTGCATTCTCGCGTGCACCTCCAACCTCTTCATGTCAGGGAAACTCTTCCCGCACTCGCACATGTGATGGCGGACCTCTGCCATGTGTATCCTCTTGTGTTTCTTCAGGCTTTCGCTTCTGGCAAAACGTTGGCCGCACACAGAGCACTGGTGCGGTTTTTCCTTGGTGTGGATCAGTATGTGGGTCGCCAAGGAGGTTTTCTGAGTGAAGCCCCTCCCACAGTAGGAGCAGTGGAGGAGGTTCTCCCCTGTGTGGATTGACCGGTGGGTCTTGAGGGTGTAGAAGTGGGTGAACGTCTGGCCGCATTGGTCACAAAGGTACGGTTTCTTGTTATTGTGCGTCTGCTTGTGCTCCCTGTACTCCAACAGGTTGCCAAAGCTCTCTGGGCACTTGGAGCAGTGGTACGGTTTCTCTCCCGTATGGGTGCGCTGGTGAGTCTTTAGGTCCTGCAGCAGAGTGAAGGTCTTCCCACATGGTTGGCAGATGTGCTTGGTCTTCTCTCCTGTGTGGATCGTCACGTGAATGTTCAAGTCGTCGAGCTTCAAGAAACTCTCCTCGCAGACAGAGCACTGGTGGGGTTTTTCTGTGCTGGCGCCCTCTCCTGTTTCAATGACAACATTACAAGACAGAGAGGATAAATTAATTGGTGCACCGTAGCAGAAACAAAGCGTTTCTTACTGGAAAAGATCTGGTAGACCATCCCTGTTTCTGCCTGTTTGCTTCAGTGTGGTTTCCTAGTAAACATGACTCGGGTGTGTGGGTCTCTCTTACCTTTGTGGATCACCTGGTGTCTCTTCAGGTCCTGGTATCGCAGGAAACACTTCCCACAGACGGAGCACTGGTGGGGTTTCTTTCCACTGTGCGTCATTGTGTGTGTCTTCAGGCTGCTGGCTGCAGTGAACCTCTTACCGCACTGGGAGCAGAAATATGGCTTCAGCTCCTGGTCAGGATCCCCTGGACTGTCAGGGTCAGAGCTGGTGCCCTCTCCTGTTTCAATGACACCATTAGAAGGGTTTAACACAGGAGGAAAATGATAAGGATAACGCAACTCCAACCTGGTGTTCCTCTCACCTTTATGGGTCACCAGGTGTCTTTTAAGGTCGTAGGGTCGAAGGAAGGCCTTGCCACAGACGGAGCACTGGTGGGGTTTCTCTCCGCTGTGGATCTTCATGTGTGCCTTAAGCCTGAAGGCTGCGGTGAACCTCTTACCACACACAGAGCAGGGGAACGGTCTCTCCGGATCTGCTTCCCCTGGACTGTCTGCGTCAGAGTTGTTGCCCCCTTCAATGACAACATTTACAGGGGTTAAAATGCTGCACTATCAATTAAATGACAGTTTATTACAGACTAATACACATATAAATACCCAGCTAATTCATGGAAAGAAGCACTGGTGTGGATATGTTTATGTTTCTTCAAGTCACCTGTGTTCCAGCAGAGATCTCAGGGTCCTTGTTCATTACTGCAAAGTACTGTTGCAAAATGTTTTGCAAACGGAAAACAAGTGTATTATTATTGGATAGTCCCTCCCACTTCGGGCCCATTTGTTTCTGTTTGGTTCCTAATGAATATGACCCAAGTGTGTGAGCATAGACTTCAGGGGTGTATTCACTAGGAACAAAAATGGAAGCAAACAGAACAAAATGAAGAAGGAACCTACCTGAATTTGTCCAATAGAATTTTTGCACAAAAATGTTTCCCTTTCCATTGCAAAACGTTTTGCGACAGTGAATCAGTGTGTTTGCGTCTCTCACACCTTTGTGTATCTCCCGGCGCCTCCCTCTCACCTTTGTGTCTCTCTCTCACCTTTGTATCTCCCAGTGTCTCTCTCTCACCCTTGTATCTCCCGGTGTCTCTCTCTCTCTCTCACCTTTGTGTATCTCCCGGCGTCTCCCTCTCACCTTTGTGTCTCTCTCTCTCACCTTTGTATCTCTCGCTCTCACCTTTGTGTATCTCCCTGGCGTCTCGCTCTCACCTTTGTGTATCTCCTGGCGTCTCGCTCTCACACCTTTGTGTATCTCCCAGCGTCTCTCTCTCTCACCTTTGTGGATCTCCCGGCGTCTCTCTCTCTCACCTTTGTGGATCTCCTGGCGTCTCTCTCTCTCACCTTTGTGGATCTCCCGGTGTCTCTCTCTCACCTTTGTGTATCTCCCGGTGTCTCTCTCACCTTTGTGGATCTCCCGGTGTCTCTCTCACCTTTGTGGATCTCCCGGTGTCTCTCTCTCACCTTTGTGGATCTCCCAGTGTCTCTCTCTCACCTTTGTGTATCTCTCTCACCTTTGTATCTCTCTCTCACCCTTGTATCTCCCGGCGTCTCCCTCTCACCTTTGTGTCTCTCTCTCTCACCTTTTGTATCTCTCTTTGCTCTCACCTTTGTGTATCTCCTGGCGTCTCGCTCTCACCTTTGTGTATCTCCTGGCGTCTCGCTCTCACCTTTGTGTATCTCCTGGCGTCTCGCTCTCACCTTTGTGTATCTCCTGGCGTCTCGCTCTCACCTTTGTGTATCTCCTGGCGTCTCGCTCTCACCTTTGTGTATCTCCTGGCGTCTCGCTCTCACCTTTGTGTATCTCCTGGCGTCTCGCTCTCACCTTTGTGTATCTCCTGGCGTCTCGCTCTCACCTTTGTGTATCTCCTGGCGTCTCGCTCTCACACCTTTGTGTATCTCCCGGCGTCTCTCTCTCTCACCTTTGTGGATCTCCCGGCGTCTCACTCTCTCACCTTTGTGGATCTCCTGGCGTCTCTCTCTCTCACCTTTGTGGATCTCCTGGTGGATCTCTCTCTCTCTCACATTTGTGTATCTCCTGGTGTCTCTCTCACCTTTGTGTATCTCTCTCACCTTTGTATCTCTCTCTCACCCTTGTATCTCCCGGTGTCTCTCTCTCACCTTTTGTATCTCTCGCTCTCACCTTTGTGTATCTCCTGGCATCTCGCTCTCACACCTTTGTGGATCTCCGGTGTCTCTCTCTCACCTTTGTGGATCTCCCGGCGTCTCTCTCACCTTTGTGGATCTCCCGGTGTCTCTCTCACCTTTGTGGATCTCCCGGTGTCTCTCTCTCACCTTTGTGGATCTCCCGGTGTCTCTCTCTCACCTTTGTGGATCTCCCGGTGTCTCTCTCACCTTTGTGGATCTCCCGGTGTCTCTCTCACCTTTGTGTATCTCCCGGTGTCTCTCTCTCACCTTTGTGTATCTCCTGGAGTCTCTCTCTCACCTTTGTGGATCTCCCAGTGTCTCTCTTTTGAGGTCCTCTCACCTTTGTGGATCTCCCGGTGTCTCTCTCTCACCTTTGTGGATCTCCCGGTGTCTCTCTCACCTTTGTGGATCTCCCGGTGTCTCTCTCTCACCTTTGTGGGTCTCTCTCTCACCTTTGTGTATCTCCCGGTGTCTCTAGGGTCTCACCTTTGTGTATCTCCCGAGGTGTCTCTCTCTCACCTTTGTGAATCTCCCAAGAACAGGGTCTTTCTCACCTTTGTGTATCTCCCGGTGTCTCTCTCTCACCTTTGTGTATCTCCTGGTGTCTCTCTCTCACCTTTGTGTATCTCCTGGTGTCTCCCTCACCTTTGTGGATCTCCTGGTGTCTCTCTCACCTTTGTGGATCTCCTGGTGTCTCTCTCACCTTTGTGTATCTCCTGGTGTCTCTCTCACCTTTATGTATCTCCCGGTGTCTCTCTCACCTTTATGTATCTCCCGGTGTCTCTCTCTCACCTTTGTGTATCTCCCGGTGTCTCTCTCACACCTTTGTGTATCACCCGGTGTCTCTGAGCCCCTCACCTTTGTGAGTATCTCCCTATGGTAACTGTCTCTCTCACCTTTGTGTATCTCCTGGTGTCTCTCTCTCACCTTTGTGTATCTCCTGGTGTCCTCTCTCTCACCTTTGTGCCTCTATCTCCCTATGGTGTCTCTGAGCCTCTTACCTTCGTGAGATCTCCCGGTAACTGTCTCTCTCACCTTTGTGTATCTCCTGGTGTCTCTCTATCACCTTTGTGGATCTCTTGGTAACTGTCCTCTCACCTTTGTGGATCCTCCTGGTATCTCTTGAGGTCCTGGCCTCTATAAACAGCAGGAAACACTTCCCACAGACGTCCTCTGAGCCTCTATAACCACACCCTATGGTGGTGTATCTCCCCACTGTGAGACTTCATGGTGAGACTTTAGTAAATGGTAACTGCTGTGGTGAACCTCTATAACCACACACTCTGAGCAGAGGTACAGTCTTTTAGGGTCCGGTAACTGTCCTCTGAGCTTCTGCCCCTGTCCTCGGGATCCCTGGGCTGTCTGGGTCCGAGGTGGCGCCTCTGCTTCAATGACCACGTCACAGGTTTTAGAACACATCGAGACAGAAGCAAGAACCAAGAACAGCATAGAACACATAACTGTCCTCTGAGCCTCTATAACCACACCCTATGGTAACTGTCCTCTGAGCCTCTATAACCACACCCTATGGTAACTGTGAGCCTCTATCTGAGCCTGAGCCTCTATAACCACACCCTATGGTAACTGTCCTCTGAGCCTCTATAACCACACCCTATGGTAACTGTCCTCTGAGCCTCTATAACCACACCCTATGGTAACTGTCCTCTGAGCCTCTATAACCACACCCTATGGTAACTGTCCTCTGAGCCTCTATAACCACACCCTATGGTAACTGTCCTCTGAGCCTCTATAACCACACCCTATGGTAACTGTCCTCTGAGCCTCTATAACCACACCCTATGGTAACTGTCCTCTGAGCCTCTATAACCACACCCTATGGTAACTGTCCTCTGAGCCTCTATAACCACACCCTATGGTAACTGTCCTCTGAGCCTCTATAACCACACCCTATGGTAACTGTCCTCTGAGCCTCTATAACCACACCCTATGGTAACTGTCCTCTGAGCCTATCTATAACCTATAACCACCCTATGGTAACTGTCCTCTGAGCCTCTATAACCACACCCTATGGTAACTGTCCTCTGAGCCTCTATAACCACACCCTATGGTAACTGTCCTCTGAGCCTCTATAACCACACCCTATGGTAACTGTCCTCTGAGCCTCTATAACCACACCCTATGGTAACTGTCCTCTGAGTCCTCTGAGCCTCTATAACCACACCCTATGGTAACTGTCCATAATCACAACCAGTCGGACAGTACTGTTTCCGCTGAATTCAACGATGCACCGTTCTGTCATTCCGAACACGATCCTGGGGCTTTTGTGCGAAGGTCACGTTCTACCAATGAGCCACACAGGACGTGTCTTCCCGGCAGAGAGATGTTTCTCTCACCTTTGTGCGCCACCTGGTGTCTCTTCAGAACACACAGCCACAGGAAACGCTTCCCGCAGACGGAACACTGGTGGGGTTTGTCTTCGCTGTGGATCTTCAGGTGGATCCTCAGGCTGGTGGGCGAGGTGAACGTCTTGCCGCACTCCGAACAGCGGTACGGTCTGTCCGAGGTGACTGCTTTAATGACAACATCACAGAGGTTAAACCGCCGCAGTACACAAAGGAGAGAACAGCACCACCAGCGCATACAGTATTAGGCATATATGGGCAAATACATTTTAACTGAATGGAGACAGATTTTTTTTTAACGTAAAATGTATGCTCTACAAAAACAAACAAAAAACATAGATTTTTAACGAACATACAACTTTATGCACAAGGACTACGTTTACGCTGAACATTTGACCCCCCAAAAAAACACATTTACTGGAAGAACTGTGAGGGAGTTTGGTAGGAGTTGTGAGGGAGTTTGGTAGGAGTTGTGAGGGAGTTTGGTAGCGGAATTTCAGTGAAATCTCCTGGTTTTCTTAAAGACTCTGCATAAAGAACTGCGTGTCAGTTTATGACAGGACACATTGAGCTTGAAGGAAGTGAGTGGAGTGGATTTACACCCGGTAACAGATCTCTACAAAAAAGGGTGTAAATATGCAACATCCTCCTCTACATATGTGGGTATTATTCTACACACGGGCAATTATTTAAATCTGCTCCGCAGCAAAACCACATTTGGTGTATAATGAACTATACTCCACAGGACTGTATGGTACTATAATGAACTAGAATCCACAGGACTGTATGGTACTATAATGAACTATACTCCACAGGACTGTATGGTACTATAATGAACTATACTCCACAGGACTGTATGGTACTATACTGAACTATACTCCACATGACTGTATGGTACTATACTGAACTATACTCCACACGACTGTATGCTACTATAATGAACTATACTCCACAGGACTGTATGGTACTATAATGAACTATACTCCACAGGACTGTATGGTACTATAATGAACTATACTCCACAGGACTGTATGGTACTATACTGAACTATACTCCACAGGACGGTATGGTACTATACTGAACTATACTCCACAGGACTGTATGGTACTATAATGAACTAGAATCCACAGGACTGTATGGTACTATAATGAACTATACTCCCCAGGACTGTATGGTACTATAATGAACTATACTCCACAGGACTGTATGGTACTATAATGAACTATACTCCACAGGACTGTATGGTACTATACTGAACTATACTCCACAGGACTGTATGGTACTATAATGAACTATACTCCACAGGACTGTATGGTACTATAATGAACTATACTCCACAGGACTGTATGGTACTATAATGAACTATACTCCACAGTACAGGACTGTATGGATGGTACTATAATGAACTATACTCCACAGGACTGTATGGTACTATAATGAACTATACTCCACATGACTGTATGGTACTATAGTGAACTATACTACAGGACTGTATGGTACTATAATGAACTATACTCCACATGACTGTATGGTACTATAGTGAACTATACTCCACAGGACTGTATGGTACTATAATGAACTATACTTCCAGTACAGGACTGTATGGTACTATACTGAACTATACTCCACAGGACTGTATGGTACTATAATGAACTATACTACAGGACTGTATGGTACTATAATGAACCCAGGACTGTATGGTACTATAATGAACTATACTTCCAGGACAGGACTGTATGGTACTATAATGAACTATACTCCCCAGGACTGTATGGTACTATAATGAACTATACTCCACAGTACAGGACTGTATGGTACTATAATGAACTATAAACAGGACTGTATGGTACTATAATGAACTATACTCCACAGGACTGTATGGTACTACATGAACTGTTACAGGGACTGTATGGTACTATAGTGAACTATACTCCCCAGGACTGTATGGTACTATAATGAACTATAACAGACTGTATGGTACTATAATGAACTATACTCCACAGGACTGTATGGTACTATACTGAACTATATCCACAGGACTGTATGGTACTATAATGAACTATACTCCCAGTACAGGACTGTATGGTTTATAATGAACTATACTCCACAGTACAGGACTGTATGGTACTATGTGAACTATTCCACAGGACTGTATGGTACTATACTGAACTATACAGGACTGTATGGTACTATAGATGAACTAGGACAGGACTGTATGGTACTATAATGAACTATACTCCACAGGACTGTATGGTAAAATGAACTTCAGTACAGAGCATGTATGTAACACTACCTTAAGAGCACCAACACTACCTTACAGAGCACCAAATATAGTACTATACTGAGCACCAACACTACTTTGAGCACACAATTTGAACTATACAGACACCAACACTACCTTACAGAGCACCAACACTACTTACAGAGCACCAACACTGAACCTTACAGAGGGGTACAGAGCACCAACACTACCTTACAGGCACCAACACTACCTTACAGAGCACCAACACTACCTTACAGAGCACCAACACTACCTTACAGAGCACCAAAACGACCAATTCCTTGTATCTTTTGGTTGTCATTTCCGGTCACAACTTGTAGACTTGTTTACGTGATTATGTGCCCCAAAAATTATTTGCGGGGGGTCAAAGAATTTCGAATTCATAAACAAAATTGATATCAGTAAAAACATTATAGCTAAATTGGTAGTTCTACATTTACTTGTTACATTTGTGAACTTTCATTATCCTCCTTATGAGGAAATATCTTAAAGATATGTGGTTTTTAGTAACGAGGCAACGATTCAGTTAAATTTATCCAAAACTAAATATAAGAATTGATATTAGTTGGCAGGGTTTTTACTTCAATATTATTGTGTTTTGATGTATTTCTTCTAAGACTTTTTCTGGTAGATGTTTTTTTAGGAACCCTTGTCCATCCAATAAGCTTATTCACATGGATGGAAAATGGTTCAAATGTATGTATGCCTTAATTTCTTCAAAATATAGACTCTCTGCTTTCATTTGACACACAATTTGACACGCTCCAATGAACTTCACGTTGGTGCTCATGGGGTCATTTTACATGGGAATGAACCTACACCGTATAGATCAACTTATTTAACTGATAAACAGGTGCACTGGTGTGGACACGTTGATTGACAGTGTTCCAACAGAGAGATGTGAGAGAGGAGCGACGCCGGGTGAGAGAGGAGCGACGCCTGGTGAGAGAGGAGCGACGCCGGGAGGGAGAGAGAGGAGCGACGCCGGGAGGGAGAGAGAGGAGCAACGCTCGGGAGAGAGAGGAGCAACGCCGGGTGAGAGAGGAGCGACGCCGGGTGAGAGAGGAGCGACGCCGGGGTGAGAGAGGAGCGACGCCGGGTGTTTGAGAGGAGCGACGTCGGGTGAGAGAGGAGCGACGCCTTGTGAGAGAGGAGCGACGCCGGGTGAGAGAGAAGAGACGCCGGGTGAGAGAGGAGCGACGCCGGGTGAGAGAGGAGCGACGCCGGGTGAGAGAGGAGCGACGCCGGGTGAGAGAGGAGCGACGCCGGGTGAGAGAGGAGCGACGCCGGGTGAGAGAGGAGCGACGCCGGGTGGGAGGGGAGCGACGCCGGGAGAGAGAGGAGCGACGCCGGGAGAGAGAGGAGCGACGCCGGGAGAGAGAGGAGCGATACCGGGTGAGAGAGAGGAGCGACGCCGGGAGAGAGAGGAGCGACGCCGGGTGAGAGAGGAGCGACGCCGGGTGAGAGAGAGGAGCGACCCCGGGTGAGAGAGAGGAGCGACCCCGGGTGGGAGAGGAGCGTCGGGTGTTTGGGTGTCTCTCTTACCTTTGTGGATCATCTGGTGTCTCTTCAGGTCTGTGGATCGTAGGAAGCGCTTCCCACAGAAGGAGCACTGGTGGGGTTTCTCTCCGCTGTGTCTCTGCATGTGAGTCTTCAGGCTGCTTGGTGCAGTGAACCGCTTACCACACTGGGAGCAGAGGAACGGTCTCTCTTTGTCTGAGCTGGCACCCTCTCCTGTTTCTATAACAACATCACAGGGGTTAAACAGGAGTCCCTGGACACAGCCCTTAGCCGTGGTATATTGGCCATATATCACAAACCCCAGAGGTTCCTTATTGCTGTTATAAACTGGTTGTTAGCCAATCAGCATACAGGGCTCGAACCACCCAGTTTATTATACTGTATACAACACTATGCATTGGTATGTAGGAAGGTAGAAAGGGAAGATGACTCCTCTTGGACCCCTTTCAATGTAAACTGATCAGGAGTTATTTGGTTAGGGGGCACAGTTTAGTACATACAAGATTGACAACTATAAGCAGTCACTCAGCCCTCTGGGCCCTTCTCAAAAGTAGTGCTCTGATGTTCTGATAGGGAACTGGGTTCCATGAAACTGGTCTCTGATGTTCTGATCAGGGATTACCTGGTTGGGTCCTGTCCCCAACCTCCTTAGTCATCTGAAACTGGTCTCTGATGTTCTGATCAGGGATTACCTGGTTGGGTCCTGTCCCCAACCTCCTTAGTCATCTGAAACTGGTCTCTGATGTTCTGAGTCCTGTCCCCAACCTCCTTAGTCATCTGAAACTGGTCTATGTTCTCAGGGATTACCTGGTTGGTCCTGTCCCCAACCTCCTTAGTCATCTGAAACTGGTCTCTGATGTTCTGATCAGGGATTACCTGGTTGGGTCCTGTCCCCAACCTCCTTAGTCATCTGAAACTGGTCTCTGATGTTCTGATCAGGGATTACCTGGTTGGTCCTGTCCCCACCTGGTTGGTCCTGTCCCCAACCTCCTTAGTCATCTGAAACTGGTCTCTGATGTTCTGATCCGGGATTACCTGGTTGGGTCCTGTCCCCAACCTCCTTAGTCATCTGAAACTGGTCTCTGATGTTCTGTTCTGATTACCTGGTTGGTCCTGTCCCCAACCTCCTTAGTCATCTGAAACTGGTCTCTGATGTTCTGATCAGGGATTACCTGGTTGGTCCTGTCCCCAACCTCCTTAGTCATCTGAAACTGGTCTCTGATGTTCTGTTGGTCCTGTCCCCAACCTCCACTGGTCTCTGATGGATCAGGGATTACCTGGTTGGTCCTGTCCCCAACCTCCTTAGTCATCTGAAACTGGTCTCTGATGTTCTGATCAGGGATTACCTGGTTGGGTCCTGTCCCCAACCTCCTTAGTCATCTGAAACTGGTCTCTGATGTTCTGATCAGGGATTACCTGGTTGGTCCTGTCCCCAACCTCCTTAGTCATCTGAAACTGGTCTCTGATGTTCTGATCAGGGATTACCTGGTTGGTCCTGTCCCCAACCTCCTTAGTCATCTGAAACTGGTCTCTGATGTTCTGATCCGGGATTACCTGGTTGGTCCTGTCCCCAACCTCCTTAGTCATCTGAAACTGGTCTCTGATGTTCTGATCAGGGATTACCTGGTTAGTCCTGTCCCCAACCTCCATAGTCATCTGAAACTGGTCTCTGATGTTCTGATCAGGGATTACCTGGTTGGTCCTGTCCCCAACCTCCTTAGTCATCTGAAACTGGTCTCTGATGTTCTGATCAGGGAGCCTCCTTTACCTGGTTGGTCCTGTCCCCAACCTCCTTAGTCATCTGAAACTGGTCTCTGATGTTCTGATCAGGGATTACCTGGTTGGTCCTGTCTCCAACCTCCTTAGTCATCTGAAACTGGTCTCTGATGTTCTGATCAGGGATTACCTGGTTGGTCCCCAACCTCCTTAGTCATCTGAAACTGGTCTCAATATACTGTAGCTCCATCTGGATGTTTTGATCAGTGATTAATTACCTGGGTTGGTCCTGTCTCTCCTCCCTCTCTGTCCCCAACCTCCTCCTCTCCGTCCTCCTCCTCTCTGTCCCCAATCTCCTCCTCTCCATCCTCCTCCTCTCTGACCCCCTCCTCCTCTTCTTCTCTTTTAACAGTAACAAGTCCTGTAAAATGTCAAACCAAAAGATCTAAAACACTTTATAATATAAATGCCTCCCATCAGTACTCCACCAGAGAGAGCTCTAACTTAGTTCCCTGTAGAATGAAGAGCTCCTTGGGGAGGGGACACATTCTGGTACTTTGTGTCATGTTGTGTCAGGTCATGTTGTGTTATGTTGTGTCATGTTGTGTTATGTTATGTTGTGTTGTGTCATGTCATGTTGTGTCATGTTGTGTCATGTCATGTTGTGTTATGTCATGTTGTGTCATGTTGTGTCAGGTCATGTTGTGTCATGTTGTGTCATGTTGTGTCATGTCATGTTGTGTCATGTTGTGTCAGGTCATGTTGTGTCATGTCATGTCGTGTCAGGTCATGTTGTGTCATGTTGTGTCATGTCGTGTTATGTTGTGTCATGTCGTGTTATGTTGTGTTATGTTGTGTCATGTCGTGTCATGTTGTGTCATGTCGTGTCATGTTGTGTCATGTCGTGTCATGTTGTGTCATGTCGTGTTATGTTGTGTCATGTCGTGTCATGTTGTGTCATGTCATGTTGTGTCATGTTGTGTCAGGTCATGTTGTGTCATGTCATGTCGTGTCAGGTCATGTTGTGTCATGTTGTGTCATGTCATGTCGTGTCATGTTGTGTCATGTCGTGTTATGTTGTGTTATGTTGTGTCATGTTGTGTCATGTCATGTTGTGTCAGGTCATGTTGTGTCATGTCATGTCGTGTCAGGTCATGTTGTGTCATGTTGTGTCATGTCATGTTGTGTCATGTTGTGTCATGTCATGTTGTGTCATGTTGTGTCATGTCATGTTGTGTCATGTCATGTTGTGTCATGTCGTGTCAGGTCATGTTGTGTCATGTTGTGTCATGTTGTGTCATGTCATGTTGTGTCATGTTGTGTCATGTCATGTTGTGTTATGTTGTGTCATGTTGTGTCATGTCGTGTCGTGTCGTGTCATGTCATGTTGTGTCATGTTGTGTCATGTCATGTTGTGTCATGTCATGTTGTGTCATGTTGTGTCAGGTCATGTTGTGTCATGTCATGTCGTGGTCAGGTCATGTTGTGTCATGTTGTGTCATGTCGTGTCGTGTTATGTTGTGTCATGTCATGTTGTGTCATGTTGTGTCATGTTGTGTCATGTCGTGTCATGTTGTGTCATGTCGTGTTGTGTCGTGTCATGTCGTGTTATGTTGTGTCATGTCGTGTTATGTTGTGTCATGTCATGTTATGTTGTGTCATGTCGTGTTATGTTGTGTCATGTCATGTTATGTTGTGTCATGTCGTGTCATGTTGTGTCATGTCGTGTCATGTTGTGTCATGTCGTGTCATGTTGTGTCATGTCATGTCGTGTCATGTTGTGTCATGTCGTGTCGTGTTGTGTCATGTCACGTCGTGTTATGTCGTGTCATGTTGTGTCATGTCATGTTGTGTCATGTCGTGTCAGGTCATGTTGTGTCATGTTGTGTCATGTTGTGTCATGTCATGTTGTGTCATGTTGTGTCATGTCATGTTGTGTCATGTTGTGTCATGTTGTGTCATGTCATGTCATGTTGTGTCGTGTCATGTCGTGTTATGTTGTGTCATGTCGTGTTATGTTGTGTCATGTCGTGTCATGTTGTGTCATGTCGTGTCATAACCTGCCATCACAGTGGAAATAATAACCTGCCATCTCACAGTGGAAATAATAACCTGCCATCTCACAGTGGATGTAATAACCTGCCATCTCACAGGACCACTGTGGAAATAAGCTTTTTGGACCTCAGTGTTTTTATCCTGAATAATTGTTTGTGTCATGTTATGTTATATTATGTTATGTTATATTATGTTATATTTATATTATGTTATGTTATATTATGTTATGTTATATTATGTTATGTTATATTATGTTATGTTATATTATGTCGTGTTGTGTCATGTCGTGTTGTGTCATGTTGTGTTATGTCATGTCGTGTCATGTCGTGTCATGTCGGTATTAGTGTTGTGTCATGTTGTGTTATGTCATGTCGTCATGTTATGTTGTGTTATGTCATGTCGTGTTGTGTCATGTTGTGTTATGTCATGTCGTGTCATGTCGTGTCGTGTCGTGTCATGTTGTGTCATGTTGTGTTATGTCATGTTGTGTCATGTTATGTTCATGTCATGTCGTGTTGTGTCGTGTTGTGTCATGTCGTGTCGTGTTGTGTCATGTTGTGTGTCGTGTCATGTCATGTCGTGTGTCATGTTGTGTCATGTTGTGTCATGTTGTGTCGTGTCATGTGTGTTGTGTTATGTCGTGTCGTGTTGTGTCGTGTCATGTTATGTTGTGTTATGTCGTGTTATGTCGTGTTGTGTCGTGTTGTGTCGTGTCATGTTGTGTCATGTTGTGTTGTGTCATGTCGTGTCGTGTTGTGTCATGTCATGTTATGTTGTGTTATGTTGTGTTATGTCATGTTGTGTCGTGTTGTGTCATGTCGTGTTGTGTTATGTTGTGTCGTGTCATGTTGTGTCATGTTGTGTCATGTCATGTCATGTCATGTTGTGTTATGTCATGTTGTGTCATGTTGTGTCATGTCGTGTCGCGTGTTGTGTTATGTGTCGTGTCGTGTTGTGTCATATCGTGTTGTGTCGTGTCATGTCGTATCGTGTCGTGTTGTGTCATATCGGTCGTGTTGTGTCGTATCCGTGTCATGTTGTGTCGTCATATCGTGTCGTGTCGTGTTGTGGGCGTGTCATATCGTGTCGTGTTGTGTCATGCCGTGTCATGTCTTCGTCGTGCGTGTTGTGTCAGTTGTGTTGTCTTCACTACTTTTAATTTACCTAATCAATTTAAAATCATGTCAATATTCACATAATAAGGTCTTGGGATAATACATACATCTAGTCTATGTCCTGGCTAGTGTCATTTACATTTACATTTGTGTCATTTAGTCAGACGCTCTTATCGTGTCGACTTACAAATTGGTCATTTGTGTTATGTTGTCCAGTGGAACAGTCACTTTACAATAGTGTGTCTAAATCTTAAAAGGTGTCATGTGTGTTGTGATTACTTGTCCTATCCTTGGTCTGGGTTGTGTCACCTCCTCCTTCGTCCTCCTCGGTCCTGTCATTGGCCTGGTCGGAATGACACACTATTCTATAGCTTCTTCCATGTCTACTGCGTCGTGTTGTGTCATATCGCGGTCATCGTGTTGTGTCATATTATGCGGTCGTGTCGGTTGTGTCATCGCGGTTGTGTCGTTGTGTCGTATGTTGTGTCATATCGTGTACTACGGTCGTGTTGTGTCTACTACTGTCATATAGCATGTTGTGTCGTGTTGGGTTCAAATAGTATTCAGGTCCATTCGTGTTGTTCTATTGATTGAGCTTGCCTGGAGCAATTGAACCGTGTTGTGTCATGTCGTGGCTATTTCTTCAGCTGCTCACTACGCTACTTTTAATTACCTAATCAATTTAAAATCAATCAATATTCACATAATAAGGTCTTGGGATAATACATACATCTAGTCTATACCCTGGCTAGTGTACATTTACATTTTACAATTTAGCAGCGCTCTTATCCAGAAACTTACAAATTGGTGCATTCACCTTATGGCATCCAGTGGAACAGTCACTTTACAATAGTGCATCTAAATCTTGAGAAGGAACTAGCAACCTAAAATCCCCTTATCCTATCCTTATTACCCTGGCCACACCTCCTCCTTCCTGGATGTCCAAGCAACCTCTTCTTCCATATCTACTGGAACAACATCAACATCAACATATTGGCCTATTAGGATGACACACTATTCCTATATAGTGCACTATGCTACTACTACTATGCTACTATGCTACTACTATGCTACTAACTACTCTCTGAACTATAGCAGACCTGGGTTCAAATACTCATTTGAAACCATTCAAATGCTTCTTCTGTGTGATTGAGCTTGCCTAGGCAGCATTGAACCAAATGGGATAGTCCCTAAGTTGTCACCCCGCCCCTGCTATTTGGCCCTCCAGAAAGGCTCAACCAAACGCTGAAGGATTTGAATGTTTCAAAATGATTTATTATATATTTTAAAACTAGATTAGGATGTAACCTCTTCAAAACTCCTATTAGATTTAAACTAGCTCTCTAAAAACTCCTATTAGATGTAACATAAGCCTCCAACTACTAAAACTCCCTATTAGATGCAACCTAAACTCCTATTAGGATGTAACCTAGCAACCTAAAAAACTCCTATTAGGATGTAACCTAGCAACCTAAAACTCCTATTAGATGTAACCAAGCAACCTAAAACTCCTATTAGGATGTAACCTAGTAACCTAAAAACTCCTATTAGATGCAACCTAAAACTCCTATTAGGATGTAACCAGCAACCTAAAACTCCTATTAGGATGTAACCTAGCAACCTAAAACTCCTATTAGGATTAAAGCAACCAAAACTCATATTAGAGCAACCAAGCTCTCTGTAACTCTAGGCAGCATTCTGCCTTCTCCCTACAGTTTTCAGCCCTCATGTTTTAATGTTGAGAAACATCAATAATCATTGCTTGAGATAAGGCTTTCAAAACAAATGGCCCTTATCTTTCATCGGTGAGAAAGAATCCTTCAAATACTGTAGTAGTTACAGATCCATACAGCCTTCATCCTACTAAACTACACTGTAGTAGTTACAGATCCACAGCCTTCATCCATACAGATCCATACAGCCTTCCATCCTACTAAACTACACTGTAGTAGTTACAGATCCATACAGCCTCCATCCTACTAAACTACACTGTGGGTAGTTACAGATCCATACAGCCTCCATCCTACTAAACTACACTGTAGTAGTTACAGATCCATACAGCCTCCATCCTACTAAACTACACTGTAGTAGTTACAGATCCATACAGCCTTCATCCTACTAAACTACACTGTAGTAGTTACAGATCCATACAGCCTCCATCCTATAAACCATACAGCCTCCATCCTACTAAACTACACTGTAGCAGTTACAGATCCATACAGCCTCCATCCTACTAAACTACACTGTAGTAGTTACAGATCCATACAGCCTCCATCCTACTAAACTACACTGTAGTAGTTACAGATCCATACAGCCTTCATCCTACTAAACTCCTACTAAACTACACTGTAGCAGTTACAGATCCATACAGCCTCCATCCTACTAAACTACACTGTAGTAGTTACAGATCCATACAGCCTCCATCCTACTAAACTACACTGTAGTAGTTACAGATCATACCCAGCCTTCATCCTACTAAACTACACTGTAGCAGTTACAGATCCATACAGCCTCCATCCTACTAAACTACACTAGTTAGTACAGTAAACTAGTTACAGATCCATACAGCCTCCATCCTACTAAACTACACTGTAGTAGTTACAGATCCATACAGCCTCCATCCTACTAAACTACACTGTAGTAGTTACAGATCCATACAGCCTCCATCCTACTAAACTACACTGTAGTAGTTACAGATCCATACAGCCTCCATCCTACTAAACTACACTGTAGCAGTTACAGATCCATACAGCCTCCATCCTACTAAACTACACTGTAGTAGTTACAGATCCATACAGCCTCCATCCTACTAAACTACACTGTAGTAGTTACAGATCCATACAGCCTCCATCCTACTAAACTACACTGTAGTAGTTACAGATCCATACAGCCTCCATCCTACTAAACTACACTGTAGCAGTTACAGATCCATACAGCCTCCATCCTACTAAACTACACTGTAGTAGTTACAGATCCATACAGCCATCCTACTAAACTACACTGTAGTAGTTACAGATCCATACAGCCTCCATCCTACTAAACTACACTGTAGTAGTTACAGATCCATACAGCCTCCATCCTACTAAACTACACTGTAGTAGTTACAGATCCATACAGCCTCCATCCTACTAAACTACACTGTAGTAGTTACAGATCCATACAGCCTCCATCCTACTAAACTATACTGTAGTAGTTACAGATCCATACAGCCTCCATCCTACTAAACTACACTGTAGTAGTTACAGATCCATACAGCCTCCATCCTACTAAACTACTGTAGTAGTTACAGATCCATACAGCCTCCATCCTACTAAACTACACTGTAGTAGTAACAGATCCATACAGCCTCCATCCTACTAAACTACACTGTAGTAGTTACAGATCCATACAGCCTCCATCCTACTAAACTACACTGTAGTAGTTACAGATCCATACAGCCTCCATCCTACTAAACTACACTGTAGTAGTTACAGATCCATACAGCCTCCATCCTACTAAACTACACTGTAGTAGTTACAGATCCATACAGCCTCCATCCTACTAAACTCCATCCTACTAAACTACACTGTAGTAGTTACAGATCCATACAGCCTCCATCCTACTAAACTACACTGTAGTAGTTACAGATCCATACAGCCTCCATCCTACTAAACTACACTGTAGTAGTTACAGATCCATACAGCCTCCATCCTACTAAACTACACTGTAGTAGTTACAGATCCATACAGCCTCCATCCTACTAAACTACACTGTAGTAGTTACAGATCCATACAGCCTCCATCCTACTAAACTACACTGTAGTAGTAACAAACTCAGTTACAGATCCATCCATCCTACTAAACTACACTGTAGCAGTTACAGATCCATACAGCCTCCATCCTACTAAACTACACCAGTAACAGATCCATACAGCCTCCATCCTACTAAACTACACTGTAGCAGTTACAGATCCATACAGCTATGGAGTCTCCATCCAGCCTCCATCCTACTAAACTACACTTCCACTACTCTTCCCAGTCGTGGACAAAGTTACACTTACACACAGGTGTTATGATGGCATGCTATAGACAGCTAATTGGCTATAGACAGCAAACAATTGGCTATAGACAGCTAAGCTAATAAGACAGGGAACAAATTGGCCACTATAGGCAGCTACCATTGGCTATAGACAGCAAAAATTGGCTATAGACAGCTAATTGGCTATAGACAGCTAATTGGCACAGGTGGTCGCCTCTTGTATTCCATCTGTTTTCCATAAACAAGCGCTGTAACTTGAAGATATGACCGTATGGGAACAATAACCCTATCAAGGTGTGTATCAATTTAACCTTTTGTTTTTTTGTTGAAAATTATAAAAAGGTCCTTATCCTTCCAAAACCGTACCGCAAGCGACTCGTGTTAATATTCAGATTGAGCGAATGGGCTCTTAACAAAACTCCCCCCTGTACAGAAGACGCATTCACCCAATGTCGGGGTCTACATCCAGTGGCAGGTGTAGGCATCTTAGACTCACCCGAGTCAACGTTACCGTCTTCCCTCTCCTGTTCTACTCCTCCGTTCTCTTCCTCGGTTCTTCTCTCATCCTCCTCTTCCTCTTTTTTGACAATCACATTGAGCTCCAGTGTTTGACTGCAGTCCTCCAGCTTCACTGACGCCATCTCTTGACCTGGCTGTGAGCTTCTCTGGGCCGGACTCGGTTCAGTCATGGTATGCTAGAGGCGGATGCTTTAATAAGAAAGGAAAATAGATATGTTCATGTAATTAAAATAAAATATAAAACAATAAAATATATATAAATCACAATGGGAGGAACCGACTTTCATGCCAGGGAAAGCGCTGCAGATAAACAATTAGCTGAAGGCCATTTCACCAATCTCCATGTTTGTATAGGCTAAATGGTGACGTAATGTACGACCGCGCGAAAGAATGTAGTCTTTCTACGTACAGTGTTTTCACTCCGACATAATTCATTCATATGGAGTTCCTCCCCTGGACTGTAATGGATTTTTATCGATAACGTTCCTGGCCAGAACAACAACCGAGACAGCCCAACGGACCGTGGCTCTCTACAACCTCACTGTTCAACATCTTCCACATCGCCGACCGACAAACGTTAACTGTAAGTTTCACCGTCTGGTTATAGTTTAAATTACTATAATCAAAACATGACAGATTACCTGATATCACTGGTCTTTTATTGTTTGATTAGACTCTGAGCATGGAGAATCGGATGAGCCAGTACAGTAAACTTCCGCCTGCGCGCAGGATGGGAAAGGGCGTCATGTTCACGGGCGTCATGTAAGCGCAGGGGTCGGCCATCACACCGACCGATTCGCAACCCTCCTCCCAGTTTACCAATAAAAGACCAGCGATTTCAGGTAATCCGAAAATGCTTTCATGATCATATAAACGACAGACAAGAGTTGAACAGTACAGTAAACGTTTATTTTCAATCGGTAATGTGGTAGATTGCAGCTGTTGAATAGTGTCAGTTTTGTCGGGCTTGCAGCGGTTGTTGTGGTTTCCGTCTGTCATGTTTATTATTATTTATTTTTTTACTCAGGGTCGTTATCGATACAAGCCATTACATAGGTGAGGACTCAAAATGAATGTATATCTGAGTAAGAGTATGGTACTGTGTAAAAAAAAGTGCTGATTAGTTAAATACCCCTTATTGTTCTACTGTAGCGCTTGTTGCACAAGCAAGAAAACGGACTCATCACACCGTGACAAATATAATGAAAAGAGGATACCGAGTCAGTATGTGTGTATATATATATATACTACCGTTCAAAAATGGGGAGTCACTTAGAAATGTCCTTGTTTTCCATGAAAACATACATGAAATTAGTTGTAAAAATTAATAGGAAATATAGTCTAGACATTTACAAGGTTATACATAATGGTTTTTAATTGAAATAATAATTATGTCCTTCAAACTTTGCTTTCATCAAAGAATCCTCAATTTGCAGCAATTACAGCGTTTGCAGGCCTTTGGCATTCCATGCTTCCTGAAGCACCTCCCACAAATTGGATTGGCTTGATGGGCATTTCTTATGTACCATACGGTCAAACTGCTCCCCCAACAGCTCAATAGGGTTGAGATCCAGTGACTGTGCTGGCCACTCCATTATAGACAGAATACCAGCTGACTGCTTCTTCCCTAAATAGTTATTGCATAGTTTGGAGCTGTGCTTTGGCTCTAATTAAGCGCCGTCCACAGGGTATGGCATGGCGTGGAACAATTGAGTGATAACCTTCCTTCTTCAAGATCCCTTTTACCCTGTACAAATCTCCCACTTTACCACCACCAAAGCACCCCCAGACCATCACATTCCCTCCACCATGCTTGACAGATGGCGTCAAGAACTCTTCCAGCATCTTTTCATTTTTCTGAGTCTCACGAATGATCTCCTTTGTGATCTGAATATCTCAAACTTAGATTTGTCTGTCCATAACACCTTTTTTCCAATCTTCCTCTGTCCATTGTCTGTGTTCTTTTACCCATCTTAATCTTTTATTTTTATTGGTCAGTCTGAGATATGGCTTTTTCTTTTCTGGGTTCTGGCTGCCGTGTTCATACCATGTCTGAACTGGGTTCTGGCTGCAGTGTTCATACCATGTCTGAACTGGGTTCTGGCTGCAGTGTTCATACCATGTCTGAACTGGGTTCTGGCTGCAGTGTTGCAGCCCAGACAAGCTCACAACAGGTTCCAGAGATGGGGCATCATGTCTGAAGCTGGAGGACTGCAGTAAAACACTGGAACTCAATGTGATTGTCAAAGTTCAGGAGGAGGAGGAGCTGGAGGAGCGACTGGAAATCGAGGAGGAGGAGGAAGAAGAGGATGAGGAAGATAATGACATTGACTCTGGTGAGTCCAGGTTGGCTATGCCAACATTCTGGGTTACATCATAGTCCTTAAAGTCCAGATCTGGGTTCAAATAGGATTTAAAAACATTCAAATACGTTCAGTGTTTGTTGGAGCCTTGCTGAAGTGTCAGCTAGTTAAGTGGGGTGATGGTCACTTTTGAGACTATTGGACCAGGCACATATTGATTTCAATCAAGCACAGACAGATTTTAAATTCGAATTGAACCCATGTCTACTATTGTCTAGTGTGGCACACACAGTAGTCCAAAAATAACCCCTAAGCACCTGTTTTGATGTTGTTCAAGTAGATATGGAAGAAGAGGAGGACCAGGGAGAAAGAGGTGTGGCCAACCCAGGTAATATATTACAATAGAGAGAACTAACCCAGGTAATATATTACAATAGAAGAGAACTAACGCAGGTAATATATTACAATAGAAGAGAATAGAATAAAGCCTATTATATTATTATTGTTATTATTACTATTATTATTATTATTATTATTATTACTACTACTACTACTACTACTACTACTACTACTAATTACTATTACTGTTATCATTATTATTACTACTATTATTGTTACTATTATTATTATTACTATAATACTATTATTATTACTACTAATACTATTATTATATTACTACTAATACTACTATTATTATTACTATTATTATTATTATTATTATTACTACTAATACTATTATTATTACTATTACTATTATTATTATTATTATTACTATTATTATTACTACTAATTATTATTATTATTACTACTAATACTACTATTATTATTACTATTCCTGTTTATTATTATTACTATTATTATTACTACTATACTACTATTATTATTACTATTATTATTATTATTATTATTATTTACTACTACTACTATTACTGTTACTATTATTATTACTACTAATACTACTATTATTATTATTATTAATATTATTATTATTATTACTATTACTACTACTACTACTACTACTACTACTACTAATATTATTATTATTATTACTACTAATACTATACTATTACTGTTATTATTACTACTATTATCATTACTATTATTATTATTACTATTACTACTACTAATACTACTACTATTACTGTTATTATTACTACTATTATTATTACTATTATGATTATTTATTATTACTACTATTATTATTACTATTATTATTACTATTACTGTTATCATTATTATTACTACTATTATTATTACTATTATTATTATTATTATTATTATTATTACTACTATTACTACTAATACTACTATTATTATTACTATTACTGTTATCATTATTATTACTACTATTATTATTACTATTATTATTATTATTATTATTATTATTACTACTATTATTACTACTAATACTACTATTATTATTACTATTATTATTACTATTACTGTTATCATTATTACTACTATTATTATTACTATTATTATTATTATTATTATTATTATTATACTATTATTATTATACTACTATTATTATTACTATTATTATTATTATTATTATACTATTATTATTACTATTATTATTATTATTATTATTATTATTACTACTATTATTATTATTACTATTATTATTATTATTACTACTACTACTATTATTGTTACTATTATTATTACTACTAATACTACTATTTTTATTACTACTACTACTACTACTACTACTTCTTATTATTATTTACTACTATTACTACTATTATTATTATTATTATTATTACTATTACTACTACTACTACTAATACTACTACTATTACTGTTATTATTACTACTATTATTATTACTATTATTATTATTACTATTACTACTACTACTATTACTGTTATTATTACTACTATTATTATTACTATTACTACTATTATTATTACTATTATTATTACTACTAATACTACTATTATTATTACTACTAATACTACTATTATTATTATTATTGTTACCATTATTATTATTATTACTACTACTACTATTATTGTTACTATTATTATTACTACTATTACTACTATTACTACTACTACTACTATTATTACTACTATTATTACTATTATTCTTTTTCAAATGTTTTATTACTATTATTATGTGAAGATCTATTATAAAGTTTTAATGAACATTGTGTTCCAGTCTTATTGGTTTGATGTTTTACAGGGCTTGTTATTGTTAAAAGAGAGGATGAGGAGGAGAGGGACAGAGAGAAGGATGAAGAGGAGGAGGAGGAAGGTGTGGATAGGACCAAGCCAGGTAATCACTGATCAGAACATGCATCCAGAGGAGGAGGTGGGGGATGAAGAGGAGGAGGAAGGTATAGATGGGACCAAGCCAGGATTTATTTAAACACATGACCAATTCATATACACATTAATATACAATAAACACATTCAACTATCCATTAATATACAATAAACACATTCAAATACCCATTCATATACACATTAATATACAATAAACACATTCAACTACCCATTAATATACAATAAACACATTCAAATACCCATTCATATACACATTAATATACAATAAACACATTCAAATACCCATTCATATACACATTAATATACAATAAACACATTCAACTACCCATTAATATACAATAAACACATTCAACTACCCATTAATATACAATAAACACATTCAAATACCCATTCATATACACATTAATATACAATAAACACATTCAACTACCCATTAATATACAATAAACACATTCAAATACCCATTCATATACACATTAATATACAATAAACACATTCAACTACCCATTCATATACACATTAATATAAAATAAACACATTCCAACTACCCATTCATATACACATTAATATACAATAAACACATTCAACTACCCATTCATACACATATTAATATACAATAAATACATTAAACTCCACATTTATATAGACATTAATATGCAAAGTGCTGTACAGAAACCCATTCTAAAACCCCCAAACAGCAAGCAATGCAGGTGTAGAAGCACGGTGATTAGGAAAAATTCCTAGAAAGGCCAAAACCTAGGAAGAAACCTAGAGAGAAACCAGGCTATGAGGGGTTCTGGGGCCCCACAAGGGTGTGTTCTCAGCCCTCTCCTGTACTCCCTGTTCAGCCATGACTGCGTGGCCATGCACGCCTCCAACTCAATCATCAAGTTTGCAGACGACACTACAGTGGTAGGCTTGATTACCAACAATGACGAGACGGCCTACAGGGAGGAGGTGAGGGCCCTCGGAGTGTGGTGTCAGGAAAATAACCTCTCACTCAATGTCAACAAAACAAAGGAGATGATCGTGTACTTCAGGAAACAGCAGTGGGAGCACCCCCCTTTCCACATTGATGGGACAGCAGCGGAGAAGGTGGAAAGTTAAGTTCCTCTGCGTACACATCACGGACAAACTGAAATGGTCCACCCACACAGACAGCATGGTGAAGAAGCTGAAGAAATTTGGCTTGTCACCTAAAACCCCCCACAAACTTCTACAGATGCACAATCGAGATCATCCTGTCAGGCTTTATCAACACCTGGTAGGGCAAACTACCTTCCCTGAACCGTAAGGCTCTCCAGAGGGTAGTGCGGTCTGCACAACGCATCACCGGGGCAACTACACTTCCCTGAACCGTAAGGCTCTCAGAGGGTAGTGAGGTCTGCACAACGCATCACCGGGGGCAACTACACTTCCCTGAACCGTAAGGCTCTCCAGAGGGTAGTGCGGTCTGCACAACGCATCACCGGGGGCAACTACACTTCCCTGAACCGTAAGGCTCTCCAGAGGGTAGTGCGGTCTGCACAACGCATCACAGGGGGCAACTACACTTCCCTAAACCGTAAGGCTCTCCAGAGGGTATTTGAGGTCTGCACAACGCATCACCGGGGGCAACTACACTTCCCTGAACCGTAAGGCTCTCCAGAGGGTAGTGCGGTCTGCACAACGCATCACCGGGGCAACTACACTTCCCTAAACCGTAAGGCTCTCAGAGGGTATTGAGGTCTGCACAATGCATCACCGGGGCACTACACTTCCCTAAACCATAAGGCTCTCTAGAGGGTATTGAGGTCTGCACAACGCATCACCGGGGCAACTACACTTCCCTAAACCGTAAGGCTCTCCAGAGGGTATTGAGGTCTGCACAATGCATCACCGGGGCAACTACACTTCCCTAAACCATAAGGCTCTCTAGAGGGTAGTGCGGTCTGCACAACGCATCACGGGGGCAAACTACCTTCCCTCCAGGACACCTACACCACCCGATGTCACAGGAAGGCCAAAAATATCAAAGGACAACAACCACCTGAGCCACTGCCTGTTCACCCCGCTTATCATCCAGAAGGCGAGGTCAGTACAGGTGCATCAAAGCTGGGACTGAGAGACTGAAAAACAGCTTCTATCTCAAGGCCATCCGACTGTTAAACAGCCATCACTAATATAAAGAGGCTGCTGCCAACATACAGACTCAAATCACTGACCACTTTAATAAATGGATGTAATAATGTTATCACTAGTCACTTTAAATAATGCCACTTTAATGTTTACATATCTTACATTACTCATCTCATATGTATATACTATATTTTATACCATCTATTGCATCTTTCCTATGCCGCACAGCCATCGCGCATCCATATATTCATAGATACATATTCTTATTCCATCCCTTACATTGTGTGTGTGTATTAGGTAGTCGTTGTGAATTTGTTAGATTACTTGTTGGTTATTACTGCACTGTCGTAACTAGAAGCACAAGCATTTCGCTACACTCGCATTGACATCTGCTAACCATGTGTATGTGACAAATAAAATGTGATTTTATTTAAACCTATGAAACTACCATATACATTAATTCAACAAACCCATTAAACTACCCAATATACACATTAAAACAATAAACCTATTAAACTACCCATTCATATACACATTAATATACAATAAACCCATTAAACTACCCATTCATATACACATTAATATACAATAAACCTATTAAACTACCCATTCATATACATTAATATACAATAAACCTATTAAAACCCATTATAAACATTAATATACAATAAACCTATTAAACTACCCATTCATATACACATTAATATACAATAAACCCATTAAACTACCCATTCATATACACATTAATATACATAAAACCCATTAAAGCAAACACGTTATTAAAAGCAACACGAAAAGCAAAACAAAATTATAAAAACAGACTCAGTAAAACGGTCCCCTAACAACCATCTGAAAGGCCCTAGAAGGTCCCCTAACAACCGTCTGAAAGGCCCTAGAAGGTCCCCTAACAACCATCTGAAAGGCCCTAGAAGGTCCCCTAACAACCGTCTGAAAGGCCCTAGAGGGTCCCCTAACAACCATCTGAAAGGCCCTAGAGGGTCCCCTAACAACCATCTGAAAGGCCCTGGAGGGTCCCCTAACAACCATCTGAAAGGCACTAGAGGGTCCCCTAACAACCATCTGAAAGGCCCTAGAGGGTCCCCCTAACAACCATCTGAAAGGCCCTAGATTCTCTAGGGTCCCCTAACAACTGTCTGAAAGGGCCTAGAAGGTCCCCTAACAACTGTCTGAAAGGCCCTAGAGGGTCCCCCTAACAACCATCTGAAAGGCCCTAGAGGGTCCCCTAACAACCGTCTGAAAGGCCCTAGAGGGTCCCCCTAGCAACCGTCTGAAAGGCCCTAGAGGGTCCCCCTAGCAACCGTCTGAAAGGCCCTAGAGGGTCCCCTAACAACCATCTGGAAGGCCTAGAGGTCCCCTAACAACCATCTGAAAGGCCCTAGAAGGTCCCCTAACAACCGTCTGAAAGGCCCTAGAGGGTCCCCTAACAACCGTCTGAAAGGCCCTAGAGGGTCCCCTAACAACCATCTGAAAGGCCCTAGAAGGTCCCCTAACAACCATCTGAAAGGCCCTAGAGGGTCCCCCTAACAACCATCTGAAAGGCCTAGAGGGTCCCCTAACAACCATCTGAAAGGCCCTAGAAGGTCCCCTAACAACCATCTGAAAGGCCCTAGAGAGGTCCCCTAACAACCGTCTGAAAGGCCTAGAGGGTCCCCCTAAACAACCATCTGAAAGGCCCTAGAGGGTCCCCTAACAACCATCTGAAAGGCCCTAGAAGGTCCCCTAACAACCATCTGAAAGGCCCTAGAGGGTCCCTAACAACCATCTGAAAGGCCCTAGAAGGTCCCCCTAACAACCGTCTGAAAGGCCCTAGAGGGTCCCTAACAACCGTCTGAAAGGCCCTAGAGGGTCCCCTAACAACCATCTGAAAAGCCTAGAAGGTCCCCCTAACAACCGTCTGAAATGCCCTAGAGGGTCCCCTAACAGTCTGAAAGGACCTAGAGGGTCCCCCTAACAACCGTCTGAAAGGCCTAGAGGGTCCCCCTAACAGTCTGAAAGGCCCTAGAGGGTCCCCTAACAACCATCTGAAAGGCCCTAGAAGGTCCCCTAACAACCGTCTGAAAGGCCTAGAGGGTCCCCTAACAACCATCTGAAAGGCCCTAGAGGGTCCCCTAACAACCGTCTGAAAGGCACTAGAGGTCCCCTAACAACCGTCTGAAAGGCCTAGAGGGTCCCCCTAACAACCATCTGAAAGGCCCTAGAGGGTCCCTAACAACCATCTGAAAGGCCCTAGAGGGTCCCCTAACAGTCTGAAAGGCCCTAGAGGGTCCCCTAACAACCATCTGAAAGGCCCTAGAAGGTCCCCCTAACAACCGTCTGAAAGGCCCTAGAGGGTCCCCTAACAACCATCTGAAAGGCCCTAGAGGGTCCCCTAACAACCGTCTGAAAGGCACTAGAGGGTCCCCCTAACAACCGTCTGAAAGGCCCTAGAGGGTCCCCTAACAACCGTCTGAAAGGCCCTAGAGGGTCCCCTAACAACCATCTGAAAGGCCCTAGAAGGTCCCCCTAACAACCGTCTGAAAGGCCCTAGAGGGTCCCCTAACAACCATCTGAAAGGCCCTAGAAGGTCCCCTAACAACCTTCTGAAAGGCCCTAGAGGGTCCCCCTAACAACCGTCTGAAAGGCCCTAGAGGGTCCCCTAACAACCTTCTGAAAGGCCTAGAAGGTCCCTAACAACCATCTGAAAGGCCCTAGAGGCACCAATTCCTACCGTTTGAAAGGCCATTGTAGGTCCCCTAACAACCGTCTAAAAGCAGGCCCAAGGGAGGACAACCGTCTGAAAGGCATATCCTAGAGCCATCTCGGTCCCCTAACAACCGTCTGACAGGCAATAGAGGGGTCCCCTAAAATGCATGCAATGGGCCTTTTTATAGACAAAGAGCACAACCATCTATGAAAGGAACTTCAAGGTGGCCCCCTGATACAAAATGCCGTCTGAAAGTAATAAACCACATCCAATGGGTCCCCTAACAACCATTCTGAAAGACAATATCCGCCAAGGTCAATATACCTGGAATGAATGTTGACTAAATTATTTGTTTCTATTTAATGAAAGACCAGTTCCTAGAAGAAGCCGATTTAAAAGAATAGTTTTTATTTATTTTGTAATATTATTAATTTCTTTGAACTCCCCTAAACATACTTTTTTTTTTGAAAAAATATCGCTTTTTCACCCATCCAGGTAGACAGTCTGTATATAGGCCCACGATCCGGAGAGCACCCCAAAGTACGTATACTATACGCATGCATAAATCATCAGATATTAAAAAACATGTGATTTGGAAAATGTACATGTACTTGGCACCAAGTTTCAGTTCAACCATTTTAAAGAACATTGAAGACAGATTGAAGCTCCAGAGCCTGGTCAGCTGCAAGGCAACAGCAAACCACAGTGTCATCTGCGTACTGAACCCAACTGGAGGATACGAGATAGAGAGAGAAAAAAACAGACCAGAATGGATCTCCTCCGGGAAACCCTTTGTTACGCCCAGAACCTGATTTACATCAGTAAATACACACTGTGTTCTGAGGGGTATCCTGCGAAGAAATGCATGCAATGGGCTTTTTTATAGACTTCCTGAGCAGGCTTCATCCTATGTACGACGGTGGATATTTCTCTTCAAGGTGGGCCAGCCTGCAGAAGGATTCTGATTTCAAAATGGTCCTCAACATGGCTTGCTGAACTTCATTGATCGATGCTGAAATAAACCACATCCAATGATGTTCAAATAGTGAGCAACTGCATTAATGAAGGAAAATATCCGCCAAGGTGTCAATATACCTGGAATGAATGTTGACTTCATTGTTTTTTTCTGCTATTTAATGTTAAAGATTAATTATTATAGAAGAAGCCGATTTTAGTTTCTAAATGCATTCTGTCATTACTAAATCATGTGATAGGTATTTTTTTAATTGTAAAAATAAATAAAAATCACACAAACATTTAATTAATAACATATTTAATCAGTCTTCTTCCTCAAATGAAGGAGATGATGACGCACTCTTTGCAAGAGGGAGGGATTCTGATTTCATTGGTCCTCAACTCGCGGTTCAGACTATTCATTCAGGATAGTGTTGGGCAGGTTAGTTCTGAAGGATTCATTCAGGATAGAGTTGGCCTGAGGTTAGTTGGTGAAGGATTCATTCAGGATAGAGTTGGCCTGAGGTTAGTTCTGAAGGATTCATTCAGGATAGAGTTGGCCTGCCCGGGAGCAGGTTAGTTCTGAAGGATTCATTCAGGATAAAGTTGGCCTGCCCGGGAGCAGGTCAGTTCTGAAGGATTCATTCAGGATAGAGTTGGCCTGAGGTTAGTTGGTGAAAGATTCATTCAGGATAGAGTTGGCCTGAGGTTAGTTGGTGAAAGATTCATTCAGGATAGAGTTGGCCTGAGGTCAGTTGGTGAAGGATTCATTCACTGAGTTGGCCTGAGGTTAGTTGGTGAAGGATTCATTCAGGGATAGAGTTGGCCTGAGGTTAGTTGGTGAAGGATTCATTCAGGATAGAGTTGGCTTGAGGTCAGTTGGTGAAGGATTCATTCAGGTTAGAGTTGGCCTGGTTAGTTTGAAGGATTCATTCCAGGATAGAGTTGGCCTGAGGTCAGTTGGTTCTGATTCATTCAGGGTAGGTCGTTGGCCTGAGGTTAGTTGGTGAAGGATTCATTCAGGATAGAGTTGGCCTGAGGTCAGTTGGTGAAGGCATTCAGGATAGAGTTGGCCTGAGGATAGTTGGTGAAGGGATTCATTCAGGATAGAGTTGGCCTGAGGTTAGTTGGTGAACGGATTCATTCAGGATAGGAGTTGTGCCTGCTTGGGAGCAGGTTAGTTGGTGAAGTATCTTCATTCAGGATAGAGTTGGCCTGAGGTTATTGGTGAAGAATTCATTCAGGATAGAGTTGGCCTGAGGTTAGTTGGTGAAGGATTCATTGAAATAGAGTTGGCCTGAGGTCAGTTGGTGAAGGATCATTCAGGATAGAGTTGGCCTGAGGTTAGTTGGTGAAGGATTCATTCAGGATAGAGTTGGCCTGAGGTCAGCTGGTAAAGGATTTAATTAGGATAGAGTTGGCCTGAGGTCAGTTGGACTATTCATTCAGGATAGAGTTGGCCTGACATCAGTTGGTGAAGGATTCATTCAGGATAGAGTTGGCCTGAGGTCAGTTGGTGAAGGATTAATTGGCCAGGATAGAGTTGGCCTGAGGTCAGTTGGTGAAGGATTCATTCAGGATAGAGTTGGCCTGAGGTTAGTTGGTAAAGGATTCATTCAGGATAGAGTTGGCCTGAGGTCAGTTGGTGAAGGATTCATTCAGGATAGAGTTGGCCTGCTTGCCAGGTCAGTTGGTGAAGGATTCATTCAGGATAGAGTTGGCCTGAGGTTAGTTGGTGAAGGATTCATTCAGGATAGAGTTGGCCTGAGGTTAGTTGGTGAAGGATTCATTCAGGATAGAGTTGGCCTGCTTGGGAGCAGGTTAGTTGGTGAAGGATTCATTCAGGATAGAGTTGGCCTGAGGTTAGTTGGTGAAGGATTCATTCAGGATAGAGTTGGCCTGAGGTTAGTTGGTGAAGGATTCATTCAGGATAGAGTTGGCCTGCTTGGGAGCAGGTTAGTTGGTGAAGGATTCATTCAGGATAGAGTTGGCCTGAGGTTAGTTGGTGAAGGATTCATTCAGGATAGAGTTGGCCTGAGGTTAGTTGGTGAAGGATTCATTCAGGATAGAGTTGGCCTGAGGTTAGTTGGTGAAGGATTCATTCAGGATAGAGTTGGCCTGAGGTCAGCTGGTAAAGGATTCATTCAGGATAGAGTTGGCCTGAGGTCAGTTGGTGAAGGATTCATTCAGGATAGAGTTGGCCTGACATCAGTTGGTGAAGGATTCATTCAGGATAGAGTTGGCCTGAGGTCAGTTGGTGAAGGATTCATTCAGGATAGAGTTGGCCTGAGGTCAGTTGGTGAAGGATTCATTCAGGATAGAGTTGGCCTGAGGTTAGTTGGTGAAGGATTCATTCAGGATAGAGTTGGCCTGAGGTCAGTTGGTGAAGGATTCATTCAGGATAGAGTTGGCCTGAGGTTAGTTGGTGAAAGATTCATTCAGGATAGAGTTGGCCTGAGGTTAGTTGGTGAAGGATTCATTCAGGATAGAGTTGGCCTGAGGTTAGTTGGTGAAGGATTCATTCAGGATAGAGTTGGCCTGAGGTCAGTTGGTGAAGGATTCATTCAGTATAGAGTTGGCCTGAGGTTAGTTGGTGAAGGATTCATTCAGGATAGAGTTGGCCTGAGGTTAGTTGGTGAAGGATTCATTCAGGATAGAGTTGGCCTGAGGTCAGTTGGTGAAGGATTCATTCAGTATAGAGTTGGCCTGAGGTTAGTTGGTGAAAGATTCATTCAGGATAGAGTTGGCCTGAGGTTAGTTGGTGAAAGATTCATTCAGGATAGAGTTGGCCTGAGGTTAGTTGGTGAAGGATTCATTCAGGATAGAGTTGGCCTGAGGTTAGTTGGTGAAGGATTCGCTGCCATAGAAATGTAACTGACTAAAAGGTGAGCCACATTCATATGACTTTTAAATCCTTTTCAAACCAGCTCCATGCAGCCTGGTCCAGGTCTCAGAATAAGTTGTGTAGTATTTAGTAGTATTTATTGGGATCCTCAATTAGCCCCACTTTCTGGGGTCAAAACAGGAAATAAAACACAACAAATAAAATACATGATATCCATAAAATATACATAACACTACATACTCTCCTGCCTCTGCCTCACGCTTCAGAAACAGGAGATCTGTCCTATGAGCCGTTCTGGTTTGTTCAGACCAAGGCTTGTGGAAGGCTACTTACCGACATACAGTGCATTCGCTAAGTATTCAGACCACTTGACTTACCCCACATTTTGTTACACTACAGCTTTATTCTAAAATAGATTAAACGAATTTAAAACATCCTCATCAATCTACACACAATCTACACACCATAATGACGAAGCAAAAACAGGTTTTCAGAAATGTTTGCAAATATATTAAAAATTAAAACAGAGACCCTTTGCTAGGAGACTCGAAATTGAGCTCAGGTGCATCCTGTTTCCATTGATCATCCTTGATGTTTCTTCATCTTGATTGGAGTCCACCTGTGGTAAATGTAATTGATTGGACATGATTTGGAAAGGCACACACCTGACTATATAAGGTCCCACAGTTGACAGTGCATGTCAGAGCAAAAACCAAGCCATGAGGTCGAAGGAATTGTCCTTAGAGCTCAGAGACAGGACTGTGTCACGACACAGATATGGGGAAGGGTTTCCTAGAGCTGGCCACCTTGCCAAACTGAGCAATCGGGAGAAGGGCCTTGGTCACGGAGGTGACCAAGAACCCGATGGTCACTCTGTCAGAGCTCCAGAGTTCTCTGTTGCGATGGGAGAACCTTCCACAAGGACAACCATCTTTGCAGCACTCGACCAATCAGGCCTTTATGGTGGAGTGGCAAGACAGAAGCCACTTCTCAGTAAAAGGCACATGACAGCCAAAAGGCACCTAAAGGACTTAGACCGTGAGAAACAAGATTATCTGGTCTGATGAAACTAAGATTGAACTCTTTGGCCTGAATGCCAAAGAGGAAACCTGGCGCCATCCCTATGGTGAAGCATGGTTGTGGCAGCATTATGCTGTGGGGATGTTTTTCAGCAGCCAGGATTGGGAGACTAGTCAGGATCGAGGGAAAGATGAACGGAGCAAAGTACAGGAGATCCTTGATGAAAACCTGCTCCAGAGTACTCAGGACCTCAGACTGGGGCGAAGGTTCGCCTTCCAACAGGACAACGACCTTAAGCACACAGCCAAGACAACACAGGAGTGGCTTCGGGACAAGTCTCTGAATGTCCCTTGAGTGGCCCAGCCAGAGCCCGGACTTGAATATCCCAGTAATCGCTGATCAGAACATACATCTAAGAGGAGGAGGAAGGTGTGGGTAGGACCAACTCAGATCAGAATATACATTTAGGAGAAGTCAACTATCCTTTCTACCTTTTTAGATACCGATGCATAGTATAGCATATAAAATAGAAAACAAGTGTTTAATCCCTGTAATGTTGCCATTAAAACAGGAGAGGGTGCCAGCTCTGACCCAGACAGCCTTGGGGACCCTGACCGGAGAGACCTTACCTCTGCTCCCAGTGCGGCTTAGCGGTTTACTGCAGCCAGCAGTTTGAAGATACACACGATGACCCACAGCGGAGAGAAACCCCACCATTGTTCCGTTTGCGGGAAGGCCTTCTTGCGATCCTATGACCTGAGACGACACCAGGTGGTTCACAAAGGTGAGAGAAACACCCATACCCTGATGTTAAACTATTTGATTGACTATGGTGCAGGTACACTATTGTGTAACACAATGAATTTGAAGATGATCTCCACTGTTTGCTTGTTGCTATCCAGACAGCTTAAAAAAATAGCTGCCAACATTCCATTAAAAACAATGCAGTCAATCCACAGCCATACACTTTCTGACATCAGTTGTTGATAGGACTTAGACAAGTTGTAAAATGCAAGTACTGATATTGTATCGTATAAAAACACTCACTGCTTTCCAAGAGAGCACACATTGAGTCATTGTGGGTTTGTTTACATATATTTTAGAGGCTAATTATACGGAAAATGTGTTTAAAACCTGTATAAACTGTATTTATAATTATATGACCAACATTTTAGGTCGACTAATTCTATTACCCAATTTCTGATGCATCACATGCCTTTTTTATTTCCTCGTCAGTTAAAGCAGGAAATGCATCACCTACTGCCATTCATTCCAATTAGACTGTGTTGGATTTCTCCCTGACCAAGATGGCTGCCATTTTCAGACCATTATGGAACTTTGAGGGTTCACAACACAGCCCCTCTAGTAATTGAGTAGGATCTCTATGGGTGCAGGTACATGGTATTGTAGCACATTTGGGTGTACCTCCCGACCAGTATGCAAAATGGGTCCAGGAGACTGTCAACCCAACAGTGATCTGAACCGCTTGACGAGGTTGCTAGGTGTTGGGTCGCTATAGTATTTTACTATATGTACAGTATACTGTTAAGCATGCAAGTGATGCTGTTCTCTCCTCTCTGTCCTAGCAGCGTCTCTAACCCCTATAATGTTGTCATTGAAACAGGAGAGGTTGCCAGATCTCTGACACAGACATCTCTGAGAAGCACCACCGCTGCTCGAGTGCGGAAGAGGTTCCTCACAAAGACGCGGCTGAACAGACATGCACTGATTCAGCGGAGAGAAACCACATCAGTGCTCTGTCTGCGGGAAGTGTTTCTTACGACCCGACGACCTGAGGAGACACATGACCATCCACACCGGAGAGAAAACCAAGCACGTCTGCCATCCGTGTGGGAAGACCTTCACCTTGCTACGGCACCTCAAGATCCACCAGCGAGTCCATACGGAGAGAAACCATACCACTGCTCCAAGTGTGCGGAGAGTTTCGCCCACCTGTTGGAGTATAGGAAGCACAGACAGACCCACCGTATCGAGAAGCCATACCACTGTGATGACTGTGGCAAGATGTTCTCCCACTTCAGAACCCTCAAGGTTCATCGTCTGATCCACACAGGAGAGAACCTCCACCACTGCTCCTACTGCGGGAAGGGCTTCACGATCAGAGGGAACCTCAACACCCACCTACTGACCCACACCAAGGAGAAACCGCATCAGTGCTCCATCTGCGGACAACGCCGCCAGATCCCAGTGCCTGAAAAACACAAGCTCAAGTTACACATGGAAGAGGTCCTCTACCACATCTGCGACTGCGGTAAGAGCTTCACGGATGTAGAGAAGCTGCAGACGCATGCAGGACGCACTTGAAGAACCTTGAGAAGAGGTTCTGCTGCTCGTACTGCGGTCGGACGTTCGTACGGGCTGGTGACCTTCAAAGCCACCAGAGAACACACTGGAGAAACCGTACGTCTGCACTATATGCGGGACCCGTTTCGCCTCAGTCTGGGAACCTGAGAGTGCACCAGATCACGCACACTAAAGAGAGGCCGTACTCTTGTACTGTCTGTGATAAGGGGTTCACCACACCGGGGGAGTCTGAAGGTGCACATGAGGCTCCATACAGGGGAGAAGCCGTATGTCTGTAGCCTGTGTGGGAAAGGGTTCCATGTACCCAAATTGCTGAAGAAACACCAGGAGCATCACACAAGCGAGATGACAGCCTCCTTGGACATGACATAGGAAAAGCCTACAATTTGTCTGGAGGACTTTTATTTTGGAAAACACATGTCGTCAATGAGACCAGTGGCCCAGTACTTTAGTCACTGAGGCCTATCCTTTCTCAATTCATCTCTCCTCGATTATCTTGCATCCTCAACTGTATTGGAGGAGAATATCTAAAGTCCCTCCCCTCAGACCTTCTCCTCCAATGAGTTTTGAGAAGAAGCTGAGGAGAGAGAATGCAAAAACTCGAGGACTGATGAATTGAGAAAAAAATCCAGGTTTCTCTGCTGCTCTCATTAACACTAGCATCGCTGGGCCTCGGGCACGTACCAGTGGAAGGTCTACATTTGAAACAGTCGAAAAAATCCATTTAAGGACATGGGTTTTCAAAATAAAAGTAATCTGAAATTGCGCTCCACATGTGCTTTTCAACGTCTCACTAGTCATGACTGAATTTGTAGTGCTTCATTTAGTGATACAGCCTTCATAAAGCTTCTCTAGGTTAACGCCATATATGAAGACAGTAATGATATATATAATGATGTGTTACATCGTGTTGCCCTCTTTAGGTAGCCTAGTGGTGAGAGCATTGGGCCAGTAACTGAAAGGTTGCTAGATCGAATCCCTGAGCGGACAAGGTACAAATCTGTCATTCTGCCCCTGAGCAAGGCAGTTAACCCACGGTTCCCCTGAGCAAGGCAGTTAACCCACGGTTCCCCTGAGCAAGGCAGTTAACCCACGGTTCCCCTGAGCAAGGCAGTTAACCCACGGTTCCCCTGAGCAAGGCAGTTAAACCCACGGTTCCCCTGAGCAAGGCAGTTAACCCACTGTTCCCCTGAGCAAGGCAGTTAACCCACTGTTCCCCTGAGCAAGGCAGTTAACCCACTGTTCCCTTGAGCAAGGCAGTTAACCCACTGTTCCCCTGAGCAAGGCAGTTAACCCACGGTTCCCCTGAGCAAGGCAGTTAACCCACTGTTCCCCTGAGCAAGGCAGTTAACCCACTGTTCCCTGAGCAAGGCAGTTATTACGGTTCCCCTGAGCAAGGCAGTTAACCCACTGTTCCCCTGAGCAAGGCAGTTAACCCACTATTCCCCTGAGCAAGGCAGTTAACCCTGTTCCCCTGAGAAAGGCAGTTAACCCACTGTTCCCTGAAAGGCAGTTAACCCACTGTTCCTGAGAAAGGCAGTTAACCCACTGTTCCCCTGAGCAAGGCAGTTAACCCACGGTTCCCTGGGGCGCCGTGGATGTTGGATTAAGGCAGCTCCTCCTCACTCTCTCTGATTCAGGGGTTGGGTTAAATGCAGAAGACACATTTCAGTTGAAGGCATTCAGTTGTACAGCTGACTAGGTATCCCCCCTTTCCATTATTGTCATCGTGGTTATTATTTGACCCTGCTGGTCATCTATGAACGATCCGGCCTTAATGGTCACATGGACTCTTAAATCTCTATCCGGCACAGCCAGAAGAGGTCAGGTCATGCCTCGGCGCCTGGTTCCTCTCTACCCAACACAGCCAGAAGAGGTCTGGTCACGCCTCGGCGCCTGGTTCCTCTCTACCCAACACAGCCAGAAGAGGTCAGGTCACCCATCAGAGCCCTGCTTCCTCTCTACCCAACACAGCCAGAAGAGGTCTGGTCACCCATCAGAGCCCTGCTTCCTCTCTACCCAACACAGCCAGAAGAGGTCTGGTCACCCATCAGAGCCCTGCTTCCTCTCTACCCAACACAGCCAGAAGAGGTCTGGTCACGCCTCGGCGCCTGGTTCCTCTCTACCCAACACAGCCAGAAGAGGTCTGGTCATCCATCATAGCCCTGCTTCCTCTCTACCCGACACAGCCAGAAGAGGTCTGGTCACGCCTCGGCGCCTGGTTCCTCTCTACCCAACACAGCCAGAAGAGGTCAGGTCACGCCTCGGCGCCTGGTTCCTCTCTACCCAACACAGCCAGAAGAGGTCAGGTCATGCCTCGGCGCCTGGTTCCTCTCTACCCAACACAGCCAGAAGAGGTCAGGTCACGCCTCGGCGCCTGGTTCCTCTCTACCCAACACAGCCAGAAGAGGTCAGGTCACGCCTCGGCGCCTGGTTCCTCTCTACCCGACACAGCCAGAAGAGGTCTGGTCACGCCTCGGCGCCTGGTTCCTCTCTACCCGACACAGCCAGAAGAGGTCTGGTCACCCATCAGAGCCCTGGTTCCTCTCTACCCGACACAGCCAGAAGAGGTCAGGTCACGCCTCGGCGCCTGGTTCCTCTCTACCCGACACAGCCAGAAGAGGTCTGGTCACGCCTCAGCGCCTGGTTCCTCTCTACCCGACACAGCCAGAAGAGGTCTGGTCACGCCTCGGCGCCTGGTTCCTCTCTACCCGACACAGCCAGAAGAGGTCAGGTCACGCCTCGGCGCCTGGTTCCTCTCTACCCGACACAGCCAGAAGAGGACCAATCAGAGCCTGCTTCCTCTCTAGGTTTCTGCCTTTCTAGGGAGCTTTTCCTACTCCCTTTGATTCTGCCTCTGCATTGCTTGTTCTTTGTGGTTTTAGGCAGGGTATCTGCAGGGCACTTTGTGGTTTTAGGCAGGGTATCTGCAGGGCATTTTTGTGGTTTTAGGCAGGGTATCTGCAGGGCACTTTGTGGTTTTAGGCAGGGTTTATTCCAACTGAAATAGTCAAAATACTTTACTCAACATTGGGTGCTGGAGCTTTTTGTTGTTGACCACATGCCCCCAAAGGGTCAGAGCTCAGCCCTGGACAAGAGCACTTTGTGGCACCTGCTGATGTGAAAAGGGCTTAATAACATACATGATTTGATGTGACACAATGTGACCTTGTCAGTAAATGTTATGACAATAAACGCCAACTGCGTGATGTGTTGTCCTTTGTCTGGGGTTCTCTGGGGTGGTTTACCAGACGCAGATTAAGCCTAGTCCTTGTTTAAAAAAGCATTCTCAATTGAGAATTTATAGTGAAAAGGTGCTTTTTAGTTCAGCACTGGGGCTTGATCTGTGTCTGGGAAACCGCCAACAGAGACTTTTAACATGTGGAGTTTAGAAATGCTAAAATAAGATGAATGAATACCTGTCTTGGTGGCAATTTTGGGGATGATTTCTGTTGTCCAAGATGAGGCCCCTATCCAGCAGTACAATTATCCTAAAAAATAAAGACGTTTAAAAATGTTGAGCTTACAAAGTAGTTTAGACACATACCTTTTCTATAAATGTCGTAGATTTAAATAAAAAGTCAAGGAGTCCTGCCGAATTGCGCCTGTAAATCGCTGGATAAGAGCATCTGATACATGCATCTCCTTTTTACACCAATACTACTGTACGCCGAATAGTATACTGCTCTAAATAATCATTTGTTATTAACTGACTTGCCTAGTTAAATAAAGGTTCAATATAAATTAATAATAGAAACAATCCAAACAGAGTGAAAGAAGCGCAATGCCTGCGCATCCGTGATGCTCGTGAACACACCTTTTTCCTCATACAGGCGGAAGTTTACATTTGGATTCCCCGACCTCCTCCATGTCAAATAATTGAAGAAACCTATCCCAGGTAATCTGTGTAACGTTGAAATGTTGAACCCAACATGCTATATCAGTGTTTAAGCTACTAGAACGACTACCAGCCAGGAAGCTTCAGGTCGAGCTAACGAGGATGCGCCTATGGCACTTTTTCCCCACGTCCTCCACTAGTCCAGTAGCCACAGAGGGAGGATGTTTAATCTACAACATGTGAAGGCTATTCCCGTCTCAGTAACTAGCTAACCTGAACTAGATCAGTGACCGTCGTTGTTTTTCCTCCAATGTTCTGCAAGCAGCGAACTAGCAAGCTTAGACTCATATCTGATACAATAACGACGTTAGACAGCTAGACGTCAGTGTGTTTTCTGAATAGATCGATCGATCGATCACATATCTCCTCTTCATATTTAAGACTGTGGCACCATGTCTGATCCGGAATCCCCGGATGCTAGTGATCCGGCCCAGAAACTCCCTGCGAGGTCCAGAGATGACGTCAGGGAAGCTGGAAGACTGCAGTCAAACACTGAAACTCAGTGTGGCTGTCAAAGATGATGATGGTAATGACGAGGAGGCTGATGAAGAGGAAGAGGATAGCGATGATGTAGACTGGTAAGTTCAGGTGTTGAGTCAAGTCAATATTGGGCTACAATAAACTCTACTGTGCTGTGTAGTTTTTTTCATAGCCTGGACTGCCAGCCTGTTTCCCCTATATTGCCAACTCCTTATGGAGTGTGGATTTGACAAGAGCGCAGAAACAGACTGTCAGTCAGGCTAGTTTAGTCATAGAGCTGATGGTCTTTCATCATCACTACTGTCTGTTTTCAGTCAGGCTAGTTTATTCATAGTGCTGATGGTCTTTCATCAACACTACTGTCTGTTTTCAGTCAGGCTAGCCTGGGCAACTCCAGTCCTCCAAGGCCTGATTGGTGTCACAGTGTTGTCCCAGCCCCAGCTAACACACCCCTGACTCCAATAATCATCTAATCACGATCTTCAGTTAAAAATGCAATTAGTTTAAATCAGGTGTGTTTGCTAGGTAGGGATGGGGGAACAGTGGGACACCAATCAGGCCCCAGAGGACTGGAATTTCTCCAGGCTGGGCTAGTCTGTTCATCACTACTGTCTGTTTGTCAGTCAGGCTAGTCTGTTCATCACTACTGTCTGTTTTCAGTCAGGCTAGTCTGTTCATCACTACTGTCTGTTGTTCAGGCTAGTCTTCATCACTACTGTCTGTTTTCAGGCTAGTCTATTCATCACTACTGTCTGTTTCAGGCTAGTCTATTAATCACTACTGTCTGTTTTCAGGCTAGTCTGTTCATCACTACTGTCTGTTTTCAGTCAGGCTAGTCTGTTCATCACTACTGTCTGTTGTATCAGGCAGTCTGTTCATCACTACTGTCTGTTTTTCAGGCTAGTCTGTTCATCTGTCTGTTGTCACTGCTGTCTGTTTTTCAGGCGTCTGTTCATCACTACTGTCTGTTTTCAGGCTAGTCTTAATCACTACTGTCTGTTTTCAGTCAGTCTATTCATCACTACTGTCTGTTTTCAGGCTAGTCTGTTCATCACTACTGTCTGTTTTTCAGGCTAGTCTGTTAATCACTACTGTCTGTTGTCAGTCAGGCTAGTCTGTTCATCACTACTGTCTGTTTTCAGGCTAGTCTGTTAATCACTACTGTCTGTTTTCAGGCTAGTCTGTTCATCACTACTGTCTGTTTTTTCAGGCTAGTCTGTTAATCACTACTGTCTGTTTTCAGTCAGGCTAGTCTGTTTCACCTGTGTTTTCAGGCTAGTCTGTTCATCACTACTGTCTGTTTTCAGTCAGGCTAGTCTATTCATCACTACTGTCTGTTGTCAGTCAGGCTAGTCTATTCATCACTACTGTCTGTTGTCAGTCAGGCTAGTCTATTCATCACTACTGTCTGTTTTCAGTCAGGCTAGTCTGTTCATCACTACTGTCTGTTTTCAGTCAGGCTAGTCTATTCATCACTACTGTCTGTTGTCAGTCAGGCTAGTCTATTCATCACTACTGTCTGTTGTCAGTCAGGCTAGTCTATTCATCACTACTGTCTGTTTTCAGGCTAGTCTGTTCATCACTACTGTCTGTTGTCAGTCAGGCTAGTCTGTTAATCACTACTGTCTGTTGTCAGTCAGGCTAGTCTGTTAATCACTACTGTCTGTTGTCAGGCTAGTCTGTTAATCACTACTGTCTGTTGTCAGGCTGTCTGTTCATCACTACTGTCTGTTGTCAGGCTAGTCTGTTAATCACTACTGTCTGTTGTCAGGCTAGTCTGTTAATCACTACTGTCTGTTGTCAGGCTAGTCTGTTAATCACTACTGTCTGTTTTCAGGCTAGTCTGTTCATCACTACTGTCTGTTTTCAGGCTAGTCTGTACATCACTACTGTCTGTTTTCAGGCTAGTCTGTACATCACTACTGTCTGTTTTCAGGCTAGTCTTCATCACTACTGTCTGTTTTCAGGCTAGTCTTCATCACTACTGTCTGTTTTCAGGCTAGTCTGTTCATCACTACTGTCTGTTTTCAGGCTAGTCTTCATCACTACTGTCTGTTTTCAGTCAGGCTAGTCTATTCATCACTACTGTCTGTTTTCAGTCAGGCTAGTCTATTCATCACTACTGTCTGTTTTCAGGCTAGTCTTCATCACTACTGTCTGTTTTCAGGCTAGTCTTCATCACTACTGTCTGTTTTCAGGCTAGTCTTCATCACTACTGTCTGTTTTCAGGCTAGTCTGTTCATCACTACTGTCTGTTTTCAGGCTAGTCTTCATCACTACTGTCTGTTTTTCAGGCAGGCTAGTCTCAGGCTAGTCATCAACTACTGTCTGTTTTCAGGCTAGTCTTCATCACTACTGTCTGTTTTCAGGCTAGTCTTCATCACTACTGTCTGTTCAGGCTAGTCTCATCACTACTGTCTGTTTTCAGGCTAGTCTGTTCATCACTACTGTCTGTTTCAGTCAGGCTAGTCTGTACATCAACTACTGTCTGTTTTCAGGCTAGTCTTCATCACTACTGTCTGTTTTCAGTCAGGCTAGTCTGTTCATCACTACTGTCTGTTTTCAGTCAGGCTAGTCTATTCATCACTACTGTCTGTTTTCAGGCTAGTCTTCATCACTACTGTCTTTTTCAGGCTAGTCTGTTCATCACTACTGTCTGTTTTCAGGCTAGTCTATTCATCACTACTGTCTTTTTCAGGCTAGTCTGTTCATCATTACTGTCTGTTTTCAGGCTAGTCTATTCATCAGTACTGTCTGTTTTCAGGCTAGTCTATTCATCACTACTGTCTGTTTTCAGGCAGTCTATTCATCACTACTGTCTGTTTTCAGGCTAGTCTATTCATCACTACTGTCTGTTTTCAGGCTAGTCTGTTCATCACTACTGTCTGTTTTCAGGCTAGTCTGTTCATCACTACTGTCTGTTTTCAGGCTAGTCTATTCATCATTACTGTCTGTTTTCAGGCTAGTCTATTCATCATTACTGTCTGTTTTCAGGCTAGTCTGTTCATCATTACTGTCTGTTTTCAGGCTAGTCTGTTCATCATTACTGTCTGTTTTCAGGCTAGTCTATTCATCACTACTGTCTGTTTTCAGGCTAGTCTATTCATCACTACTGTCTGTTTTCAGGCTAGTCTTCATCACTACTGTCTGTTTTTCAGGCTAGTCTGTTCATCATTACTGTCTGTTTTCAGGCTAGTCTGTTCATCACTACTGTCTGTTTTCAGTCAGGCTAGTCTATTCATCATTACTGTCTGTTTTCAGGCTAGTCTTCATCACTACTGTCTTTTTCAGGCTAGTCTATTTCATCACTACTGTCTGTTTTCAGGCTAGTCTTCATCATTACTGTCTGTTTTTCAGGCTAGTCTGTTCATCACTACTGTCTGTTTTCAGTCAGGCTAGTCTATTCATCATTATTGTCTGTTTTCAGTCAGGCTAGTCTATTCATCACTACTGTCTGTTTTCAGGCTAGTCTATTCATCATTCCTGTCTGTTTTCAGGCTAGTCTATTCATCATTCCTGTCTGTTTTCAGGCTGGTCTATTCATCATTACTGTCTGTTTTCAGGCTAGTCTATTCATCATTACTGTCTGTTTTCAGGCTAGTCTATTCATCACTACTGTCTGTTTTCAGGCTAGTCTATTCATCACTACTGTCTGTTTTCAGGCTAGTCTGTTAATCACTACTGTCTGTTTTCAGGCTAGTCTGTTCATCACTACTGTCTGTTTTCAGTCAGGCTAGTCTGTTCATCACTACTGTCTGTTGTCAGTCAGGCTAGTCTGTTCATCGCTACTGTCTGTTGTCAGTCAGGCTAGTCTATTCATCGCTACTGTCTGTTTTCAGTCAGGCTAGTCTGTTCATCACTACTGTCTGTTTTCAGTACTGTATCTTGTGTTCTCCACCAGGGCAGAACGTTGTGAAAGTGGACATGGATGAGGAGGAAGGCGAAGCAGTGAAATCGGGTGAGTAGAGAGTCCTCTGGGTAGTAGTGGTACAGTAGAGTCCTCTGGGTAGTAGCAGGACAGTAGCAAGCTGGAATGGGGTGAGGATAGTCCTCTGGGTAGTAGCAGGACAGTAGCTAGCTATAATGGGGTGGGAGAGAGTCCTCTGGGTAGTAGCAGGACAGTAGCTAGCTATAATAGGGTGGGAGAGAGTCTCTGGGTAGTAGCAGGACAGTAGCTAGCTAGAATGGGGTGGGAGAGAGTCCTCTGGGTAGTAGCAGGACAGTAGCTAGCTAGAATGGGGTGGGAGAGAGTCCTCTGGGTAGTAGCAGGACAGTAGCTAGCTAGAATGGGGTGGGAGAGAGTCCTCTGGGTAGTAGCAGGACAGTAGCTAGCTAGAATGGGGTGGGAGAGAGTCCTCTGTCTTTAGTAGCAGGACATCTGCTAGCTAGAATGGGGTGGGAGAGAGTCCCTCTGGGTAGTAGCAGGACAGTAGTCGAGGCTAGAATGGGGTGGAGAGAGTCCTCTAGGTAGTAGCAGGACAGTAGCGAGCTAGAATGGGGTGGGAGAGAGTCCTCTGGGTAGTAGCAGGACAGTAGCGAGCTAGAATGGGGTGGAGAGAGTCCTCTGGGTAGTAGCAGGACAGTAGCTAGCTAGAATGGGGTGGAGGAGAGTCCTCTGGGTAGTAGCAGGACAGTAGCTAGCTAGAATGGGGTGGGAGAGTCCTCTAGGTAGTAGCAGGACAGTAGCTAGCTAGAATGGGGTGGGAGAGAGTCCTCTGGGTAGTAGCAGGACAGTAGCTAGCTAGAATGGGGTGGGGAGAGAGTCCTCTGGGTAGTAGCAGGACAGTAGCGAGCTAGAATGGGGTGGGAGAGAGTCCTCTAGGTAGTAGCAGGACAGTAGCGAGCTAGAATGGGGTGGGAGAGAGTCCTGGGTAGTAGCAGGACAGTAGCGAGCTAGAATGGGGTGAGAGAGTCCTCTGGGTAGTAGCAGGACAGTAGCTAGCTAGAATGGGGTGGAGGAGAGTCCTCTGGGTAGTAGCAGGACAGTAGCTAGCTAGAATGGGGGTGGGAGAGAGTCCTCTAGGTAGTAGCAGGACACAGCTAGCTAGAATGGGGTGGGAGAGAGTCCTCTGGGTAGTAGCAGGACAGTAGCTAGCTAGAATGGGGTGGGAGAGAGTCCTCTGGGTAGTAGCAGGACAGTAGCGAGCTAGAATGGGGTGGGAGAGTCCTCTGGGTAGTAGCAGGACAGTAGCGAGCTAGAATGGGGTGGGAGAGAGTCCTCTGGGTAGTAGCAGGACAGTAGCTAGCTAGAATGGGGTGGGAGAGAGTCCTCTGGGTAGTAGCAGGACAGTAGCTAGCTAGAATGGGGTGGAGAGAGTCCTCTGGGTAGTAGCAGGACAGTAGCTAGCTAGGGAATGGGGTGGGAGAGAGTCCTCCTGGGGTAGTAGCAGGACAGTAGCTAGCTATAATGGGGTGGGAGAGAGTCCTCTGGGTAGTAGCAGGACAGTAGCTAGCTATAATGGGGTGGGAGAGAGTCCTCTGGGTAGAGGCAGGACAGTAGCTAGCTAGAATGGGGTGGGAGAGTCCTCTGGGTAGTAGCAGGACAGTAGCTAGCTAGAATGGGGTGGGAGAGAGTCCTCTGGATAGTAGTGGTACAGTAGAGTCCTCTGGGTAGTAGTAGTAGTACAGTAGAGTCCTCTGGGTAGTAGCAGGACAGTAGCTAGCTAGAATGGGGTGGGAGAGAGTCCTCTGGGTAGTAGCAGGACAGCTAGCTATAATGGGGTGAGAGAGTCCTCTGGGTAGTAGCAGGACAGTAGCTAGCTATAATGGGGTGGGAGAGAGTCCTCTGGGTAGAAGCAGGACAGTAGCTAGCTAGAATGGGGTGGGAGAGAGTCCTCTGGGTAGTGGCAGGACAGTAGCTAGCTAGAATGGGGTGGGAGAGTCCTCTGGGTAGTAGCAGGACAGTAGCTAGCTAGAATGGGGTGGGAGAGAGTCCTCTGGATAGTAGTGGTACAGTAGAGTCCTCTGGGTAGCAGTGGTACAGTAGAGTCCTCTGGGTAGCAGTGGTACAGTAGAGTCCTCTGGGTAGCAGTGGTACAGTAGAGTCCTCTGGGTAGCAGTGGTACAGTAGAGTCCTCTGGGTAGCGGTGGTACAGTAGAGTCCTCTGGGTAGCGGTGGTACAGTAGAGTCCTCTGGGTAGTGGTGGTACAGTAGAGTCCTCTGGCTAGTGGTGGTACAGTAGAGTCCTCTGGGTAGTGGTGGTACAGTAGAGTCCTCTGGGTAGTGGTGGTACAGTAGAGTCCTCGGGCTCTTATCTTCTGCACTCATTATTGTACACTCCTGGTTACCCATGTCTATATCAAACACTGATTGACAGAAATAATAAACATCAGCAGACACTCAGGGCCCCGTTGCCTGGTTACCTTGCCTGGTTACCTGTTATAGAAGTTCTGATGGATATTATCGGTTCTATTCATGTGAATCTGTATTTTAACAGGGCTTTCTATTGTTAGAAGAGATGCAGAGGAGGAGGGAGGTGGCGGGGATGAGACCAACTCCGGTAATCACAGACCAAAATAAACATTTATGGGGATGATAAAAGCTTTGGTTGTATCCACTTTGATAGTTTATAGTGTTTACGTAAGAGAACATTGATCTGAAAGAGATACACACGGTTCCCCGACCGTATTTAACCTGTAGTGTTGTCACGGAAACAGGAGGGGGCGCCAACTCGGACACAGACTGTTCAGACGGGGAGAATGAACAGAGTTCGAACGCTCAGAGTGCAGTGGAGAAGCCACACCCTTGCTCCCAGGGCAAGACCTTCATCACCGTGGGGAGCCTGAAGAGGCACACAGACTCACAGCGGAGAGAAACCCCACTGCAAGTTCGTCTGCGGGAAATGTTTTCTCACGCTCAGACGACAAGGAAGAGACACCTCACCATCCACACAGGTTATTGTGAACAAGTATTATTTTTCAGTATTTCAGTATAGACTATTACAAGATAGAATGTAGCTGTAAGCAGCCATGGTGGTGCTCAAGCCTTATTGCACCACAGCGCTCAACTTCAGTACACCAGACCATGCCTGCCAATTATCGCAAACCAGACCATGCCTGTCATTACAACTCAACATCCAGCAACCAGACCATGCCTGTCAAGTAACATCACAACTCAACATCCACCAGACCAGACCATGCCTGTCATAACATCACAACTCAACATCCACCAGACCAGACCATGCCTGTCATAACATCACAACTCAACATCCACCAGACCAGACCATGCCTGTCATGACATCACAACTCAACATCCACCAGACCAGACCATGACCGCCGACATCACAACTCAACATCCACCAGACCATACCTGCCATGTCATAACATCACAACTCAACATCCACCAGACCAGACCATGCCTACTATAACAACACTCAACATCCACCAGACCATGCCTACAACATCACAACTCCATCCACCAGACCATGCCTGCCATAACATCACAACTCAACATCCACCAGACCATGCCTGTCATAACATCACAACTCAACATCCTGACCAGACCATGCCTGCCATAACATCAACTCAACATCCACCAGACCAACCATGCCTACTATAACATCACAACTCAACATCCACCAGACCAGACCATGCCTGCCATAACAACTCAACATCCACCAGACCAGACAGACCATGCCTGCTATAACATCACAACTCAACATCCACCAGACCATGCCTAACATCACAACTCAACATCCACCAGATCATGCCTGCTATAACATCACAACTCAACATCCACTAGACCAGACCATGCCTGCCATCCACCAGACCAGACCATGCCTGTCAACATCACAACTCAACATCCACCAGACCATGCCTGCTATAACATCACACATCACAAACATCCAGACCATGCCTGCCATAACATCACAATCATCCACCAGACCAGACCATGCTATATAACATCACAACTCAACATCCACCAGATCATGCCTGTCTATAACATCAGAACTCAACATCCACCAGACCATGCCTGTCTATAACATCACAACTCAACATCCACTCAACGTCACCAGACCATGCCTTCAACTTCACCAGACCACAACATCAACATCCACCAGACCATGCCTGTCATAACATCACAACTCAACATCCACCAGACCATGCCTGCTATAACATCACAACTCAACATCCACCAGACCATGCCTGCTATAACATCACAACTCAACATCCACCAGACCAGACCATGCCTGCTATAACATCACAACTCAACATCCACCAGACCAGACCATGTCATAACATAACATCACAACTATAACATCCATCCACTAGACCATGCCTGCTAACATCACAACTCAACATCCACCAGACCATGCCTGACCATGCCTGCCCATAACATCACAACTCAACATCCACCAGACCAGCCTGCCATAACATCACAATCATGCCCCCATAACATCACAACTCAACATCCACCAGACCATGCCTGCTATAACATCACAACTCAACATCCACCAGACCATGCCTACCATAAACATCACAACTCAACATCCACCAGACCAGCCATAACATCACAACTCAACATCCACCAGACCAGACCATGCCTGTCATAACATCACAACTCAACATCCACCAGACCAGCTATAACAACTCACATCCATGCCATAACATCACAACTCAACATCCACCAGACCAGTTTCTGATGGCCATAACATCACAACTCAACATCCACTAGACCAGACCATGCCTGTCATAACATCACAACTCAACATCCACCAGACCATGCCTGCTATAACATCACAACTCAACATCCACCCGGCACCAGATCATGACCATAACATCACAACTCAACATCCACCAGACCATGCCTGCTATAACATCACAACTCAACATCCACCAGACCATGTGCCATAACATCACAACTCAACATCCACCAGACCATGCCTGTCATAACATCACAACTCAACATCCAGACCAGACCATGCTTGCCATAACATCACAACTCAACATCCACCAGAATGCTGTCATAACATCACAACTCAACATCCACCAGACCAGACCAGCCTGTCAGATGGTCAGACCAGACCATTTTTACAAAGTGCTGTGAAGTGTAGAGGTCTTCTCATGTAAATCACAATCAACATCCACCAGAGAAGTCAGACATCACAACTCAACATCCACCAGACCATGCCTGCATCTATTGAGGGGCAACTCAAATCAGAATGCAGTATGTTTCGATGGATTTGGGATAGTTTTATGACGGGTATTTTTGGTATCATGAGTGCATCCACACAAGGGGAGGTAGGAAGCATGTGCATCTATTGAGGGGCTGAATCAGAAATATGTCTAGCAACGGATAGTTTTATGAGGGTATTTTTGGCAGTATCAGTGAAGGAGGCTTTGTTGCGAAACAGGAAGCAGATTCATGTTCCATTACTGGACATTCAGAGGCAGTTTCCCAGACACCATGTGCTACACATCTATTGAGGGGCTGAATCAGAAATATGTCTCGCAACGGGAAATATCACTTAACTGTGTTTATTTTTAGATGACAAAATGTTGGAATCGATATACAGTGTTGGCAAAAAAGTATTTAGTCAGCCACCAATTGTGCAAGTTCTCCCACTTTAAAAAGATGAGAGGCCTGTAATTTTCATCATAGGGACACTTCAACTATGACAGACAAAATGAGAAGAAGAAAACAAATCCAGAAAATCACATTGTAGGATTTTTTTAAATGAATTTATTTGCAAATTATGGTGGAAAATAAGTATTTGGTCACCTACAAACAAGCAAGATTTATGGCTTAGATGACAAAAATGTTGGAATCGATATATGGATGCTCTTGATCGGACTTTATCAGTACCTCTAACTCATCCCTAGGAGAGAGGGTGAGCCACGTCTGTCATCAGTGTGGGGAAGACTTTCACCAGTCTGGGAGGGCTGAAGAAACACCAGATGACCCACACAGGTGTAGTGGCTCCTTCTTCCAGGTGTATAAAGGATGATGTCATGGGATGTTTGTTGATGAGGGCGCGGCAGCGTAGCCTAGTGGTTAGAGCATTGGACTAGTAACCGAAATGTTGCAAGTTCAAATCCCCGAGCTGACAAGGTACAAAATCTGTCGTTCTGCCCCTGAACAGGCAGTTAACCCACTGTTCCTTGGCCGTCATTGAAAATAAGAATTTGTTCTTAACTGACTTGCCTAGTAAAATAAAAAAAATATTGATATTATAATTGCCTACAAATGTTATCAGTGTCTCAAAACTCTCTTTGATTGGGCCTCAATGTGTTTTTAAAATCTGTTATTTGTGACATTGAAACGTTCTGTCTGTCTGTGTATCAGGAGAGAAGCCGTTCCAGTGTTCTGAGTGTGGGAAAGGTTTCACTGCGCAGGGTTACCTTAAGATCCACCAGCGCATCCACACAGGTCTGTTATATAATACATGTGTTGTTTTACCTCCTCAGGTTTATATCTCTCAGAAAGACACTCAACGTTTTGTACCGGCTTTTTTAAATGAAAAAAATGTATTTATGCTCATCTTGTTTCTGTCTTCCATGTCATTGGTATTTATGCTCATCTTGTTTCTGTCTTCCATGTCATTGGTATTTATGCTCATCTTGTTTCTGTCTTCCATGTCATTGGTATTTATGCTCATCTTGTTTCTGTCTTCCATGTCATTGGTATTTATGCTCATCTTGTTTCTGTCTTCCATGTCATTGGTATTTATGCTCATCTTGTTTCTGTCTTCCATGTCATTGGTATTTATGCTCATCTTGTTTCTGTCTTTGTTTCTGTCTGTCTTCCATGTCATTGGTATTTATGCTCATCTGTTTCTGTCTTTCATGTCATTGGTATTTATGCTCATTGGTATTTATGCTCATCTTGTTTCTGTCTTCCATGTCATTGGTATTTATGCTCATCTTGTTTCTGTCTTCCATGTCATTGGTATTTATGCTCATCTTGTTTCTGTCTTCCATGTCATTGGTATGTGTTCTGTGTAGAGTTCTCATTCTCAGCCCAACGGTTTCAGGCTTGCCATGCTGTGTTAAGGGGGGTAAAACTGGACTGCCCACCTTTTCTCTCTCAGGCAGCAGCAGCCAGATTCCAGTAGTGGCTGGTTCAAGGGGTGGTGAATTTTCTTTCTGATGTACAGACAGCGATTTTAAGTTGAATAAAATCTCATTGACTGGATTATCAGACAAGACACAGGCTTTTGGTTGGGAGGAGGACAGGCTGCCAGAGAAGAGCAGAATCCACTTGTTAAGCTACATAACACGCGCTGGCAAAAATGCTCTGTCACTTAATATATGAGCAAACTGGAATCAAGTTTACCTCACTTAGCTAACATTTCCCGGCCTAATTGTTGTCCAATATCCAAACGAACATTCAGCGAATTAAAAAAATCTTCCATTTTAGTTAATTGATTTATCAAGACGAGTCACCCACACTCTTCTTAAAGCAATGTGGTGGCGCTGTCCCAATCAAGTCAGTGCTGAAATGATCATTTTGGTGACACACACACACACGATATTGCTTTAAATTAGTATAACGGTTGGATATGACATTGGGAGTTTTTCAGTATAAGCAAGTATTTGATACATGCCTTCAATTGTATTAGCTTATTTTATTGCATTTTTTTAACATGAAGGTGATTATAACTAAGAGAAACGTTGTTCTCAACACCAGTTTAAATCAATATAAACTTTATTTAAAAATGAAGTTATTCTATTCACAGGGGAGAAACCGTACCAGTGCTCCCAGTGTCAGAAAAGCTTCTCCCGGCTGGCCCACTATAAAGACCACCAGCAGACTCACCGGGAGGAGAAACCGTACCACTGCAATGACTGTGGGAAAAGCTTCTCCTACTTCAAGGTTCGTTGTTGTTTTGCGGTCTTAATTTTATCTATTTACTCCTCGTCTGCTGTTTGTTTTTATCTTTCTCACGGTTTATTGATTTTATGTATGGAAGCACTTTGCACTGCATTTTGTTGTAAGTAATGATCTAAATAAAGTTTGTTTTGATTCAAGTCGCTCAAGTGCCACCAGATGATCCACAAAGGGGAGAACCTCCACCACTGCTCCGTATGCGGTAAAGGGTTCGCCATCCGCGGCAACCTGAAGACCCATCTGCAGACACACACCAAGGAGAAACCACACCAATGCTCAGAGTGCGGGAAACGGTTCTCCCGAGCCCACGACCTGAAGAAACACAAGCTGCTCCACACGGGGGCAGAAGACCTACCACATTTGCCAGTGTGGCAAGGTTTAACTCAGTTATATGTAGCTTTGTGTACGAACCAACAGTTTTCCGATAGAAATGCGAGTTATAGATTTGCCATTCTCTTTGAAAGCAAGTCTTATAAACTGTAGATCTGTTATATGTGCGATATTTCTCTGCTTCCCCTCCTTTTTAATTTTTGTTTTTGTGTCTTTGTTTATCTGTCTCCAATCGAAGAGCTTCACGGAGCTGGGGGAACCTGCGGACCCACCAGAGAACTCACACCGAGAAGAGAAACCATTCTGCTGTTCCTTCTGCGGCCGAATCCTTCTTGCGTGCTGAGACCTGAAGAGCCACCAGCGGACACACACGGGAGAGAAACCATTCATCTGCGCCATATCGGGACCAGTTTCGCCCAATCTGGCAACCTAAAAGTGCATCAGATCACACACACTAAAGAGAGGCCGTACCCTTGTGCTGTCTGTGATAAGGGGTTCACCACACCGGGAGTCTGAAGCTGCACATGAGGACACACAGGGGAGCGGCCTTTCCTGTGTAGCGCATGTGGGAAAGGGTTCACGGCGTCAGGGCAGCTGAAGAGGCACCAAGAGTGTCACATGAGAGAGCACTGTCCAATCATCTCTAGTGAGACACGGGGGTGGCGGTGGCTTCAAAAATAAAAGTCCTCTCTAAGCGGACTACGAAATAAGAGTACTGGAAACGTGCCATTGTGTGTCTGAACTGTGATCATGATGGGAGGGTTTTACTGCTTCATGATGTCCCTAATGGGACACCATTCCCTAATGAGGCTCTGGGCAAACAGACACCATTCCCTGTGAGCTCTGGGCAAACAGACACCATTCACAGTGGGCTCTGGTCAAAATGGGACACCATTCACTCTGGGCTCTGGTCAAATGGACACCATTCACTGTGGGCTCTGGTCAAATGGGACACCATTCACTCTGGGCTCTGGTCAAATGGGACACCATTCACTATGGGCTCTGGTCAAATGGGACACCATTCACTGGTCAAAAGGACTGCACTAAAGGGAGTGGGCATTCACTCTGGACTGCACTATCAAATGGGACACCATTCACTGGTCAAAAAGGACTGCACTATAAAGGGTCAAATGAGACACCATTCACTAGTAGGGCTCTGGTCAAAAGGACTGCACTATAAAGGGGTAGGGACACTGTTCACTCTGGTCAAAAGGACTGCACTATAAAGGAGTAGGGACACTATTCACTCTGGTCAAAAGGACTGCACTATAAAGGAGTAGGGACACTATTCACTCTGGTCAAAAAAGGACTGCACTATAAAGGGAGTTGGGACACTATTCAGGACCTACACTATTTCCCTTTTGCAGAACATCAGTGGTTTACTCTGTGAGCTCAAATATGAGCTTTTAAAGTGTCAGAGAATGTGATGTTTGACAAGAAATTGTTATCGGAGTCCTGAATGACACCCAGTTTAGTGCACTACGTTTGACCAGGGCCCATAGGGTTCTGGCTAAAAAGTAGTGCATATATAATAAGGAATAGGGTGCCATTTAGGACCCTGGTCTTAATGGTAAATGTCATCCATCCATTTTAGAATGTACACGATCTGATATTGATCATATAACATGATTCCCAAATGGCTCCTATTCCTATATAGTGCACTAATGTTCTCAGAGCCTAAAGTAGTGCACTATATAGGGAATAGGGTGCCAGTAGGGACACAAAACAGTGTATAGTATACGACAGTGCTAATGAACATTCTCTGGTAAACACAGTTTACTGATTTTTGTCTATTTTATTATCTGAGTATTGATCTGATTTTAATAAATAAACTATTCTACTAATATGTTTCATCCTGTGAAAACTGTTTGAAACAAATTAAGTTCCCCTGTCGTCCTGTAGGTGGTGCTATTGAGTCACATTCTCAATGGAGTCCGTAGTTTCCCATATCGTCCTGTAGGTGGTGCTATTGAGTCACATTCACAATGCAGCCAGTGAAGTTTGTTTTTAGCCCATAGCGCTCTGTAGTGCACTGTATAGGGAATAGTGTGCCATTTGTTAGGTAGCCTTAGTCCCTCCCTTTAGTTTCACACTAAAGTGTGTTTCCTACTGATAAGGAACTCTTCCTCAGAATAAACATGTATTATCCCCTACAAAAACAGGTGGTTTATAACGAAGAATGGACAAAAATTAGTCATACCAAAGACTAACAAAAATGAACGTCGGAACTACATGTAATTTAACTACACTGAACAAAAAAAATATAAATATAATAATTTCAAAGATTTTACTGATTACAGTTCATATAAGGAAATCAGTCAAGTGCTTGCCCAGGTGAGGTAAGTGGCTGGGCCAGTGGTCTTGAGAGTTGTGGAGGGGTCAACACCTTTTAGTTTGCGCTCCGCTTTGATTTCTAGATAAACATTCCTGTGTTTGATCTTCCCAGTTTTGGTTTTGCTTCCTGTCTTTTCAGTTTGGGTTTTTATTTTGTTTGCTTCTTGGGAAAATTTAGTGGGTGTCTTTTACGTTCCAGTTGTTGTTGTTGCTAGTCAACTATCAGTGGACACCCCATGAGTGTCTTTCAGAGCCCTTCCTGTTTCGTTCCGGTTGTTGTCAGTGACTCTGTTCACCTTCTGTTTGAGCGATTTATTATTTGGGTTTTCTTGCTGGGGAACGTTACAAAATGGGTTTCGGTAGTGTTTTCTGAGAGGAACATTACAAAATGGGTTTTGGTAGTGTTTTCTGGGGAACATTACAAAATGGGTTTCAGTGGTGTTTTCTGGGGAACATTACAAAAATGGGTTTCAGTGGTGTTTTCTGGGGAACATTACAAAATGGGTTTCAGTGGTGTTTTCTGGGGAACATTACAAAATGGGTTTCAGTAGTGTTTTCTGGGGAACACATTACAAAATGGGTTTTTCAGTAGTGTTTTCTGGGAACATTTACAAAATGGGTTTCAGTGGTGTTTTTCTGGGAACATTACAAAATGGGTTTCAGTGGTGTTTTCTGGGAACATTACAAAATGGGTTTCAGTAGTGTTTCTGGGGAACATTACAAAATGGGTTTCGGTAGTGTTTTCTGGGGAACATTACAAAATGGGTTTCGGTAGTGTTTTCTGAGGAACATTGCAAAATGGGTTTCAGTAGTGTTTTCTGGGAACATTACAAAAATGGGTTTCAGTGGTGTTTTCTAGGGAACATTACAAAGTGTGTTTTGGTGGTGTTTTCTGGGGAACATTACAAAATGGGGTTCAGTGGTGTTTTCTGGGGGAAACATTACAAAATGGGTTTCAGTGGTGTTTTCTGGGGGAACATTACAAAGTGTGTTTCAGTGGTGTTTTCTGAGGAACATTACAAAATGGGGTTCAGTGGTGTTTTCTGGGGAACATTACAAATGGGTTTCAGTGGTGTTTTCTGGGGAACATTACAAAATGGAGTTTCAGTAGTGTTTTCTGGGGAACATTACAAAATGGGTTTTGGTAGTGTTTTCAGTGAATACAATTTTTTTGGCATGTCGCTAACTGCTAACTACTGGAATGACACAATGTGGGTGAGAAGTAGACAATCTCTTCCTTTCTTGTATTCTCACTTGGAAACATTTGTTTGTGTATTAAGCTAAATTACACAGTCTGCTGACATTTGACCCCTGAAGTGTTCTGTTCTTGCAAATATGTAGTCTAACGTTTCAGATTTAGAGATGGTAATTACAGTAGTTTGGGATGTAGTGAAATATTTTATTTTCAAGGTCACTGAGTAAACTTTGTTTCTCAAAAGTAGCTTTAGTGTACAGTAGCTTAACTTCAGTATTCAGTAGTGGTGAGTAAGCTATATTTTCAGAGCAGCTTTCCCAAACGCTGTTAATGGGACCTGGTCTCTGCTGCGCCACGCCAGCTTTTGAACTCGGCCCTGGGGTCCCTAGGGAGGTGTGTGAGATTTTGTCCAAGTCATAGACAGCTGATTTTTAAATAATCAACTCATCAAGCGTTGATAATTTTAATCAGCTGTGTAGTGCTCAGGCAAAAACCAGGTGACACTTTTATTTGGATGGTCCATCTGTAGATACCACAGACTATCAGTAACATTTCCACTATCTACTAGATCTAACGTAACCTTAACCCTTATCCTGACCCTACACTTACCCTTAACCCTTATCCTGACCCTAAACTTACCCTTACCTTAACCCTTATTCTAACCTTGGCAAGCAGTTGCTTATGAACAACGAATTGTTTGTTGATAGTATGACCAACTGTAGAGGATCTATAGATACCAAATCTGCACTATCCAAGTAAGTGTAACCAAAACCAAAATGATCCCCCTCTGGGAAATACTGCACACAGCAAATAGGGGAGATAGGTGGGGTTAAGGCCTTGTGATAAACTAGTGTCCTGTCCAGGAGGTGTACTGGTACATCATGCTGTCTCACTACAGAAACAGGGAGACAGAGCAGGGCCTGTGAGCTGTTCCAGTTCACTGGCAAGACTTGTGCATGGCTGCTTGCTTACTCAGGGAGGGAGGGAGGTGGAAGGGGTAAGGCGGGAGGGAGAGGGGGGTTGGAGAAGTGGCATGGAGAGGCAGAGGCAGAGAGGGGTTGGAGAGTGGCATGGAAGGCAGAGAGAGAGAGAGGGGTTGGAGAGTGGCATGGAAGGCAGAGAGAGGGGTTGAGTGGCATGGAAGGCAGAGAGGGGATGGAGAGTGGAATGGAAGGCAGAGAGAGAGAGTGGTTGGGAGTGGAATGAAGGCAGAGAGGGTTGGAGAGTGGCATGGCAGGCAGAGAGAGAGAGGGTTGGAGGTTGGCAGGCAGAGAGAGGGGGTTGGAGAGTGGCATGGAAGGCAGAGAGAGAGAGAGAGAGAGAGGGGCTTGGAGAGTGGCATGGCAGGCAGAGAGAGGGGTTGGAGAGTGGAATGGCAGGCCAGAGAGAGAGAGGGTTGGAGAGTGGCATGGCAGGCAGAGAGAGAGAGGGGTTGGAGAGTGGCATGGCAGGCAGAGAGAGAGAGAGAGAGAGAGGGGTTGGAGAGTGGCATGGCAGGCAGAGAGAGAGAGGGGTTGAGTGGCATGGCAGGCAGAGAGAGGGGTTGGAGAGTGGCATGGAGAGAGGCACAGCATAGAAGAGTTGGAGGTGGCATGGAGGCAGAGAGAGGGAGTTGGAGAGTGGCATGGAAGGCAGAGAGAGAGAGGGGTTGGAGAGTGGCATGGCAGGCAGAGAGAGAGAGGGGTTGGAGAGTGGCATGGAAGAAAGAGAGAGAGAGAGAGGTTGGAGAGTGGCATGGAAGGCAGAGAGAGAGGGGTTGGAGAGTGGCATGGAAGGCAGAGAGAGAGAGGGGTTGGAGAGTGGCATGGAAGGCAGAGAGAGAGAGGGGTTGGAGAGTGGCATGGAAGGCAGAGAGAGAGAGGGTTGGAGAGTGGCATGGAAGGCAGAGAGAGAGGGGTTGGAGAGTGGCATGGAAGGCAGAGAGAGAGGGGTTGGAGAGTGGCATGGGAGGGAGAGAGAGAGGGGTTGGAGAGTGGCATGGGAGGCAGAGAGAGAGGGGTTGGAGAGTGGCATGGGAGGCAGAGAGAGAGGGGTTGGAGAGTGGCATGGCAGGCAGAGAGAGAGGGGTTGGAGAGTGGCATGGCAGGCAGAGAGAGAGAGGGGTTGGAGAGTGGCATGGAAGGCCTTATAGACTACTGCCCTGATCTGGGTCACTGTTACTGTTTGATGGAAGAGACACCTCTAACCTAAACAACACCCCATTATAGACTACTGACCTGATCTGGGTCACTGTTACTGTTACTGTTTGATGGAAGAGACACCTCTAACCTAAACAACACCCCATTATAGACTACTGACCTGATCTGGGTCACTGTTACTGTTTGATGAAAGAGACACCTCTAACCTAAACAACAGTCCATTATAGACTACTGACCTGATCTGGGTCACTGTTACTGTTACTGTTTGATGGAAGAGACACCTCTAACCTAAACAACACTATATTATAGACTACTGACCTGATCTGGGTCACTGTTACTGTTTGATGGAAGAGACACCTCTAACCTAAACAACACTCCATTATAGACTACTGACCTGATCTGGGTCACTGTTACTGTTTGACTGTGAAGAGACACCTCTAACCTAAACAACACCCCATTATAGACTACTGACCTGATCTGGGTTACTGTTACTGTTTGATGAAAAGACACCTCTAACCTAAACAACACCCCATTATAGACTACTGACCTGATCTGGGTCACTGTTACTGTTACTGTTTGATGGAAGAGACACCTCTAACCTAAACAACACCCCATTATAGACTACTGACCTGATCTGGGTCACTGTTACTGTTGATGGAAGAGACACCTCTAACCTAAACAACACCCCATTATAGACTACTACTGACCTGATCTGGGTTACTGTTACTGTTACTGTTTGATGGAAGGGACACCTCTAACCTAAACAACAGTTCATTATAGACTACTGACCTGATCTGGGTCACTGTGCCTGTTACTGTTTGATGGAAGAGACACCTCTAACCTAAACAGCACCCCATTATAGACTACTGACCTGATCTGAGTTACTGTTACTGTTACTGTTTGATGAAAGAGACACCTCTAACCTAAACAACACCCCCTTATAGACTACTGACCTGTCTGGGTCACTGTTACTGTTGATGGAAGAGACACCTCTAACCTAAACAACACTATATTATAGACTACTGACCTGATCTGGGTCACTGTTACTGTTACTGTTTGATGGAAGAGACACCTCTAACCTAAACAACACTATATTATAGACTACTGACCTGATCTGGGTCACTGTTACTGTTACTGTTTGATGGAAGAGACACCTCTAACCTAAACAACACTATATTATAGACTACTGTCCTGATCTGGGTCACTGTTACTGTTACTGTTTGATGGAAGAGACACCTCTAACCTAAACAACACCCATTATAGACTACTGACCTGATCTGGGTCACTGTTACTGTTACTGTTTGGTGAAAGAGACACCTCTAACCTAAGCAACACTATATTATAGACTACTGACCTGATCTGGGTCTGTTACTGTTACTGTTTGGTGAAAGAGACACCTCTAACCTAAACAGCACTATATTATAGACTACTGACCTGATCTGGGTCACTGTTACTGTTACTGTTTGGTGAAAGACACCTCTAACCTAAACAACACTATATTATAGACTACTGACCTGATCTGGGTCACTGTTACTGTTACTGTTTGGTGAAAGAGACACCTCTAACCTAAACAACACTCCATTATAGACTACTGACCTGATCTGGGTCACTGTTACTGTTTTGAAAGGAGACACCTCTAACCTCAACAACACCCCATTATAGTGACATGATCTGGGTCACTGTTACTGTTACTGTTTTGGTGAAACAACACTCCCTTATAACCTGAAACAACACTATACACACATAGACTACTGCACCACTTACACACACTCACACATACACACATATATATATATATATAGATTGGACACCAGTGTCAGTGATAGAATGATGTGTGTGACAATGCAGGTGTTGGTTGACTGGTTGATATATCTGCCCTGCTGCCTCTACCCTCTTCCTCTCACCCCTGCCTCTTCCTCTCACCCCTACCCTCTTCCTCTCCACCCCTGCCCTCTATCCTCTCCTATTGTCCCATACACTAATCTATACTCTTATTTATTCTTTGGGCGAGTGCACTGCAGTTCTCCCCTCAGTTCGTGACCCCGACTATGAATACCACTGCTGTAGATAATAGAGACTCAGAGAGGAGGAAGAGGAGGGGTCGTTGGGGCGTTTTCCAGTCTAGAATACTTTCACTTTCAACGGTCTTCTGCAAAGCAGAACGGCGCATTTCTTCTTCTTCAGCTCGTCGAACAGAAAAGCGGAAGACTTCGCCGAGGGACGTTCGTTGTTAGTTCGATGGAAAATTGCGATTTTAATTGGTCTACTTATTTCATCATTGTCTCTGTATTGTGACTTCACCGGTAAGTTAGACTTCTGTCTAATTCCACAACTCTGTGACGAGTGCGGAATTAAGTTGAGTTTAATAGTTTAGGTATTTTTTTTTCTGTTTTGTTTCCTTAAATAAATGTTGATACTGTGCATTTGATTTAAAGTATTTTAGATAACTAATGACTGACAGTGAATGGTTGAATTCTTTGGAATACATCCTCCCCTCCTGCCATGGTTCAATGACGTACTAAATTCCATGTGTGTGTAAGTGTTTGTGGTGCTCAGGTCAGCTGTTTGTTCACCCTCCCGGAATTGCTAATAACCCATCCACAACAACCCGACTAGATGTGATAAAGTGAAAATCTGAGGTCCACCCAACCTAACCCGCAAATATAGAACATATGCAATAGGCTAAAGTCAAAGAGAGCGGAACGATTTTTTTTTTTTTTTTGACAGGGGAGCATTTTTAATAAACCTGATTTAGATATAAATGATAATTTCCTACATTTTGGCTATTTGTTAGTCGACTATTCTATAATTAGATGCATGTAGCTTCTCTTTTGTCATTCTATGTTGACCTAGAATACTACATAAACCCTTGATCAACATAATGTAATAGATCGATAGAATGAACGCTATCAATCTAGTTGACATCCGTAAAGTTCCGCTGTTATCTTTCGCAGAGCGAAGATGTTTAGGACCGGCGAGAAAATACAATGACGAAACAAAAATAAAAACGGAAAAGATTTTCTGTGCAAAATGTCAAATGACATCAGTTTGAGCGGTTGTAAAGGAGAAATAAATCTGTGAAATGAAACCCAATATGTTTCTGATGAGATTGCAGTTCGGCTTTTATGTGGTTGAAATACTATCAGGTTTTAATGATGTTTAATGATGAAGAGGGCACCTCTACAGATGGTATCTAACGGAGCTTTGTATTCTCTCAAGTAGGCAGAAATAAAGAATTCATATTTCTCCGCTCCTGTTTCAAGTCGAACATTCTGTCAACATTTGGTGTATCATTTTACTGCAAGACATGTTCTGCAAGAGTTCATATTATGGCTGTATGAGAAGTCATAGACCTACCAACAGATTTCCGTTTCCATGTAATACATCTGAACAGAAGGCTGCAGTTCCAGATAGCCTAAAATAATGAAAGAAAAACCTCAATTTAGCCTGTATAAAGTGAACAAGATTTATACATTTATAGATTTATTGAAGCTGTACTTCCTCCTTTTCAACCCACTCAACCCGCCCTTCAGCCACACAATTTAATGAGTTAACACGTGCATCACTAGTGTGTGCGGTATGTGTGTTGTTCTTCGCGTGTGTGTGTGTGTGTGTGGCAACTTCTGGGTTATGGAGTGTAACATGTATTTGATTAACATACAGATAGATAAACGTTATACAATAATATTGTCCTGTTTGGTTTGAACAATAAAATCAACAATAACAGAACAATAACGTTTTCACTTGACCTTGGTCTTCCAGATGCTGAGTGCCTGGTGGTCAGTCCTGCCTGGTGGTGAAGCATGGAGACCCAGCCTCCTCTAACTGCAGCTCAGATACCCCTGTAGAGATGGGCTGGGAAGCCACCCCAGGGGAGGAGTTGGTCTAACAGACAACAAGGTGAAGTTCCTACGCTGGAGGGTGGACAGGTAAGAGAGGCAGACACAGCTGAGACTTTTAAAACTTGTTAAAAACGTGTTAGAAAAGCCTTTAATGAATGGTTTTACTGTTTTAGACAGTTCTGGCTTCTATTTTAGATTTATTTTAAATGCACTTTAAATATTCCATTTGATTTGACAGTGTGACTGACTGGAAGATCAAACCTACATGCTTCACAGAAGGAGGCCAGTGTCAGAAACAGCTGGACATCACAGTTTATAGTGAGTGACATCTCTCTCTTATCTTCTCTGGTGTTTCTGAATGTATTATTAGTATGGCTCTGCACTGTTAATCACTGTGTGTTCCATTCCTCCACAGAGCTTCCAGACCGTGTCTCCATCAGCTACAGGAAGTACCCTGATCCGATGGTTGAGGGGGATCAGTACCTGCTACAGTGTCTTGTCCAGAACATCGCTCCTATTGGGAGACTCACGGTGTCCTTCTACAAAGTCAGTGCCACTGGTGAACAGACAGAATTAGACACACAACATAAATCCAAGGACAACATCAAGACACCACAGAATGGGACCTTCACCTGGACTTCACCCCTGGTAGAGATGATGACGGGGCCCAGTTGTTGTGTTCAGCCATGTTGGATCTGGGACCAGAGGACCCCAACCTCCTCCTGTAATGGACTCAACTGTGACCGCCTCAACATCAACGTGCACTGTAGGTCCTTCTGGTTCTCTGTCTTCACACATTTAGTACAACAGTTAGTTAGACACCAGACGAGTCATGAATCAACGTTGACAGATGTTGTTTTCACTTCATTTTCTCTCATGAATCAACTTGTTTCTCTCTCTTTATTTCTCATCTCTCTTTATCTCTCATTAATCAACTTGTTTCTCATCTCTCTTTATCTCTCATTAATCAACTTGTTTCTCATCTCTCGTTATCTCTCATTAATCAACTTGTTTCTCTCTCTCTCTTTATCTCTCATTAATCAACTTGTTTCTCATCTCTCTTTATCTCTCATTAATCAACTTGTTTCTCATCTCTCTTTATCTCTCATTAATCAACTTGTTTTCTCATCTCTTTATCTCTCATTAATCAACTTGTTTCTCATCTCTCTTTATCTCTCATGAATCAACTTGTTTCTCTCTCTCGTTATCTCTCATTAATCAACACCCTCATCTCTCTTTATCTCTCATTAATCAACTTGTTTCTCATCTCTCTTTATCCTCATTAATAAACTTGTTTCTCATCTCTCTTTATCTCCCTCATTAAGTGCAACTTGTTTCTCATCTCTCTTTATCCCCATTAAAGAGTTTCTCATCCTCGTGACCATCACCAACATGTTTCTCTCTCACTCTGGAGATTACACTTGTTTCTCATCTCTCATCAATCACCTGTTTCTCAGCACCTTTATCTCTGTTAATCGTGGAGGTCACAGGTGAGATGGATGTTTCTCATGATTGTTTATCTCATTAATAGGTTTGTTGAAAGATTGTTTGGATGGTTGGTAGTTGGATTAGATTGATTGTTTTCATCTCTCTTTAGTCTGGATTGATAGTTTGGTTGGTTGGTTGGTCATTGATAGATTGTTTCTCCATCGGTCTTGGTCTCTCATTAATCAAGGTCCTGTTTTGGAAAAATATATATCTTTATTAAAAATGAAACAATAGATTCACACATGGTATTCTGAAAGCCTCACGTGACCGACACCCTCTCCTTGTCATGACAAACCCCTCTCCTATTACCTCTGTGAGCCGACCCCAACCCCATGGAAGACAATCTCTCTATTACCTCTGTGACCATGCTCTCCTTGGAATGACACCTGCCCTCCTATTACCTCTGTGACCATGCTCTCCTTTGTCAGGTGACAAGCCCTCCTGATTTACCTTTGTTGAAAGATTGGTTGGATCCTTGTCATGACAATTGATTGGTTCCTAGGTTACCTCTGTGACCAGTTTGGTCTCCTTGTCATGACAAGCCCGGTCTTGGTCTCGAGAAGGTACCTCTGTGACCATATCTCCTTGTCATGACAAGAATTCCCATCCTATTACCTCTGTGACCATGCTCTCCTTGTCATGACAAGCTCTCCTATTACCTCTGTGACCATGCTCTCCTTGTAATGACAAGCTCTCCTATTACCTCTGTGACCATGCTCTCCTTGTAATGACAAGCCCTCCTATTACCTCTGTGACCGCGCTCTCCTTGTAATGACAAGCCCTCCTATTACCTCTGTGACCATGCTCTCCTATTACCTCTGTGACCATGCTCTCCTTGTCATGACAAGCCCCCTATGACTCAATGTGACCATGACCTTTCACATAATCACTGGTATCTTTGCTCAACACAAAGCACTGTAATATCTTGACATTCCAGGTGTGTTTATGTTATTTGAAACCTGACACAGATCATGACTATCTGATGTCCCCCCCATATACTGCTAACATAGAGCAGGTCAAGCTCTCCAATCACCTCTGTGACCTATTCTATTACCCCCCATGCTCTGCTAACATAGAGCAGGTCAACTCTGCAATCATGACTTTCACGATAATGCCCCCATTTACTCTAACATAGAGAAGGTCACTGTGACCTCATGACATTCGATGTGTTTACTGCTAACATAGAAACCTGACACAGATCCTAATCATGACTATACGATGTCCCCCCCATATACTGCTAACATAGAGCAGGTCAACTCTGTAATCATGACTATTCGATGTGTCCCCCCCATATACTGCTAACATAGAGCAGGTCAACTCTGTAATCATGACTATTCGATGTGTCCCCCCATATACTGCTAACATAGAGCAGGTCAACTCTGTAATCATGACTATACGATGTCCCCCATATACTGCTAACATAGAGAAGGTCAACTCTGAATCTTCTGATGTCCCCCCCATATACTGCTAACATAGAGCAGGTCAACTCTATAATCATGACTATACGATGTCCCCCCCCCATATACTGCTAACATAGAGCAGGTCAACTCTGTAATCATGACTATTCGATGTGTCCCCCCCCATATACTGCTGACATAGAGCAGGTCAACTCTGTAATCATGACTATACGATGTCCCCCCCATATACTGCTAACATAGAGCAGGTCAACTCTGTAATCATGACTATCGATGTGCCCCCCCATATACTGCTGACATAGAGCAGGTCAACTTTGTAATCATGACTATTCGATGTGTCCCCCCATATACTGCTAACATAGAGCAGGTCAACTCTGTAATCATGACTATCTGATGTCCCCCCATATACTGCTAACATAGAGCAGGTCAACTCTGTAATCATGACCCGATGTGTCCCCCCATATACTGCTAACATAGAGCAGGTCAACTCTGTAATCATGACTATTCGATGTGTCCCCCCATATACTGCTAACATAGAGCAGGTCAACTCTGTAATCATGACTATACGATGTGTCCCCCCCATATACTGCTAACATAGAGCAGGTCAACTCTGTAATCATGACTATACGATGTACCCCCCCCCATATACTGCTGACATAGAGCAGGTCAACTCTGTAATCATGACTATCGATGTGCCCCCATATACTGCTAACATAGAGCAGGTCAACTCTGTAATCATGACTATTCGATGTCCCCCCCCCATATACTGCTAACATAGAGCAGGTCAACTCTGTAATCATGACTATACGATGTGCCCCCCATATACTGCTAACATAGAGCAGGTCAACTCTGTAATCATGACTATACGATGTGTCCCCCCCATATACTGCTAACATAGAGCAGGTCAACTCTGTAATCATGACTATACGATGTGTCCCCCCCCATATACTGCTAACATAGAGCAGGTCAACTGTAATCATGACTATTCAGGAGAGTGTTTTGAAGATGAGTTTATAGAAAATAAAAAATATATATAAAAAGGTATGCGAAGAAGGTTGTAAATATATACATATATATATACGGACAAGGACAAAAGACATTTAAACTGCTATGCCATCTTGGAGCAGAGGAAGGATGCAATGCTCATTTCCTCTCTCTGTTCCGTTAAACTTTTGGGGTGGTAGTCTTGGTAACGGTAGGTCATATGCAAAACCACTTCAGTGTAAAAAAATAAATGAATCTGAGCATCCTTGTATATGGAGTATGGGAATTGTATCAGGATTGAGATCCACATATGAATGTAGTTTAATTAAATCAAAAGATAAACTCATGTCGTTTTTCGAGCTGTTTACATATTGGGAAAAAAATTCAGATGTATATCAGACATGCCAAATAATATTATTATTATAAAATAAAATTATTGTGAAATGATCAGAATTGTGTTGCCTGTGTAAACGCAGCCTAAACATCTGTTCCCTCCTCAAGACTTCCTGTCAGACTGCTGGAAGTGCCTTGGTGGTTGTGCTGCTCCTCCAACTCATTCATTGGCTTTAAGACCACTTCCTGAACCCACTGATTGGCTGAATACATGTGCTTTTATTTTTTTCTTCTTCAAAATCCCTCCCACTGTGATTGGTGGCTGTCTGTCCACTTTCTGCTAACTATTGATTAATTAAAAAATATATATATTGATTGATTGATTGATAACCATGACAACAATACTTTGATAATATTACCTTGTAACTTTATGATTTTGCCTTAAATCAACAGTTTGGATCCACCTACACATTAAAGGGTTTGTCTTTATTCGTACTATTTCTACATTGTAGAATAACAGTGAAGACATCAACTATTATGCTGTGCCAATAGTAGGACACACCTACTATTCCATGGTTTCCATGGTTTCTATATATATATATATATATATATATATCATGGATTTAATTCATTTACCTACTATTCCATGGTTTCTATATATATATATATCATGGATTTAATTCATTTACACCTACTATTCCATGGTTTCTATATGTGTATATATATCATGGATTTAATTCATTTACAGTGTTATTGACTGCGTTTTATTTCACTATCTCTGACCATTCGTGATCTTAGTCAGCTATGACACATAATACTTCATTTCACATTTCCTTATTAAGTTATGGTGTCAGATAACATACAATGAAACTAGACTTTGTTAATAATATACAAATGACCTTGTTCCAGGTGGGGATGTTGTTCTGCACTAGTGTGTCAATAGCAGGGCATCTTTTGACTCTAGATTACATCTACTAAACATGTTACATTGTTTGGTGAGGATGTTGTTCTGCACTAGTGTGTCAATAGCAGGGCATCTTTGACTCTAGATTACATCTACTAAACATTGTTTGGTGGGGATGTTGTTCAGCACTAGTGTGTCAATAGCAGGGCATCTTTGACTCTAGATTACATCTACTAAACATATTACATTGTTTGGTGGGGATGTTGTTCTGCACTAGTGTCAATAGCAGGACATCTTTGACTCACCTACTAATCATATTACATTGTTTTGTGGGATGTTGTTCAGCACTAGTGTGTCAATAGCAGGACATCTTTGACTCTACTAATCATGTTACATTGTTTGGTGGGGATTTGTTCTGCACTAGTGTGTCAATAGCAGGGCATCTTTGACTCTAGATTACATCTACTAAACATTGTTTGGTGGGGATGTTGTTCTGCACTAGTGTGTCAATAGCAGGGCATCTTTGACTCTAGATTACATCTACTAATCATATTACATTGTTTGGTGAGGGATGTTGTTCAGCACTAGTGTGTCAATAGCAGGGCATCTTTGACTCTAGATTACATCTACTAATCATATTACATTGTTTGGTGGGGATGTTGTTCTGCACTAGTGTGTCAATAGCAGGGCATCTTTGACTCTAGATTACATCTACTAATCATATTACATTGTTTGGTGGGGATGTTGTTCTGCACTAGTGTGTCAATAGCAGGACATCTTTGATTACATCTACTAATCATATTACATTGTTTGGTGAGGATGTTGTTCTGCACTAGTGTCAATAGCAGGACATCTTTGACTCTTCATGACTCTGCACTAGTGTGTCAATAGCAGGACATCTTTGACTCTACTAATCATATTACATTGTTTGGTGGGGATGTTGTTCTGCACTAGTGTTCATTGTAGGCAGTTCAGAGCTTCATTTGACTCTAATTACAGTTTCTACTATTAACATGTTTTTGGGGATTCTGTTCAGCATTTTACATGATGTTGTGATGTAGGGATCTTTGAGTTCTTAGATTACATCTACTAATCGTGTTCCATTGTTTGCAGTGGGGATGTTGTTCTGCACTCTGTGTGTCAGCCATTAGCAGGACATCTGTGACTCTACTAATCATATTACATTGTTTGGTGAGGATGTTGTTCAGCACTCTGCTGTGGGGCCTTCCAGACATCTTTGACTCTATGGGGCTACTAATCATATTACATTGTTTGGGGGGCCAGACATCACTGTAACACAACTCTGCAGGGCATCTTTGACATCACTGTAACACACATCTATAATCATACTTACATTGTCTGGTGGGGAATCCGCAATGTTCATCTGCTATGGGGGCATCTTTGAGGCTAATTACACTCTGCTTTCATTTCAGAGGATGTTGTAACACACACTCTAATTTGTAAAGTTATGGGCACACTCTTTGACTCTAGAACATCTACATCAAACAAATGATAACTTTTGTAGATTCAATAGTGAAACATTTTACATTATGATGTTTGGTAAGGATGTAGGTGTAACAAATGAACAAATTAAGAGTTCTTATCATTAATTGTCACAAATTAATTGTCTGTAAAATTGTCTGTAACAAATTAATTGTTCAAATTAATTGTCTGTAACAAATTAATTGATTTCTGTAACTCTAATTTGTAACTCAGGTTTCTGGGTATTAAATGTCTGTAACACACATTCTTAACTGCTGTAGGGAACACACACTTCTGCTGTAAAAGGGTATCCTTGACAGATTGGAAGCCATTATGGGGCCAGTGTGAACACTAAACACACACTCTGCTATTTGAATTCGGAGGCCATGAACACATGTCTTTTCTGTAACCACACTCTGCTGTATGTGGGGCCTTACCAGCCATTACTGGGGCCATGAACACACACTCTTCTGTAAACATGGACTCTGCTGTAGGGCCTTACCAGCCATTACTGGGTCCAAAACACATGAACACACACTCTGCTGTGTAACACACACACTCTGCTGTAACACACACTCTGCTGTAACACACACTCTGCTCAGTTGTAACACACACACTCTGCTGTAACACACACACACACTGCTGTGTAACACACACTCTGCTGTATGGCCTTACCAGACATCACTGTAAACACACTCTGCTGTAAACACACACTCTGCTGTAACACACACTCTGCTGTAACACACACTCTGCTGTGTAACACACACACTCTGCTGTAACACACACTCTGCTGTAACACACACTCTGCTGCTGTAACACACACACTCTGCTGTAACACACACTGCTATGTAACACACACTCTGCTGTAACAGACATCACTGTAACACACACTCAGACACTCTGTAACACACTCTGCTGTAGGGGCAGAGGATCCACTATATAACAGCTGAAACTCTGTGTCTGTAATGAGAGGGACAGAGGATCCACTATATAACAGCTGAAACTCTGTGTCTGTAATGAGTCCTGTGTTGGACAGAGGATCCACTATATAACAGCTGTAAAACTCTGTGTTGCTGACTGTGTTAGTCCTGTGTTGCTGACTGTGTTCCTGGCTGTGTTAGTCCCGTGTTGCTGACTGTGTTAGTCCTGTGTTGCTGACTGTGTTGCTGACTGTGTTAGTCCTGTGTTGCTGACTGTGTTGCTGTTGTTAGTCCTGTGTTGCTGACTGTGTTGCTGACTGTGTTAGTCCTGTGTTGATGACTGTGTTGCTGACTGTGTTAGTCCTGTGTTGCTGACTGTGTTGCTGACTGTGTTAGTCCTGTGTTGCTGACTGTGTTAGTCCTGTGTTGCTGACTGTGTTAGTCCTGTGTTGCTGACTGTGTTAGTCCTGTGTTGCTGACTGTGTTGCTGACTGTGTTAGTCAGTCTCACTGTTGTTCATGTGTTGCTCGGTCTTAACTGGGGAGGAGAGGAAAGAAATGAGGGCAGAGTTCACCGGATGTAACAGCAGAAACTGTGAGTGTGTGTGCGTCTGTGTGTGTGTCTCTGTGTGTGTGTGTGTGTGTCTGTGTGTGTGTCTCTGTTGCTGTGTGTGTGTGTGTGTGTGTGTGTGTGTGTGTGTGTGTGTGTCTGTGTGTGTGTCTCTGAGTGTGTGTGTGTGTGTGTGTCTGTGTCTGTGTGTGTTAGTCTCTCTGTGTGTGTGTCTCTCTGTTGTGTGTGTGTGTGTGTGTGTGTGTGTGTGTGTGTGTGTGTGTGTGTGTGTGTGTCCTGTGTGTGCTGTCTGTGTAGTCCTGTGTTGTGTGTGTGTGTGTGTGTGTGTGTGTGTGTCTCTCCTGTGTGTGTCTGTGTCTGTGACTGTGTGTGTGTGTGTTGTGTGTGTGTGTGTGTGTGTGTGTGTGTGTGTGTGTGTGTTGTGTGTGTGTGTCCTGTGTGCTGTGTGTGTGTGTGTGTGTGTGTGTCTGTGTGTGTGTGTCTCTGTGTTGTGTCTGTGTGTCTCTGTGTGTGTGTGTGTGTGTGTGTGTGTGCTGTGTGTGTGTGTGTGTGTGTGTGTGTGTGTCCTGAGTGTGTGTGTGTGTGTGTGTGTGTGTGTGTGTGTGTCTGTGTGTGTGTGCTGTGTGTGTGTGAGTGTGTGTGTGTGTGTTGTGTGTGTGTGTGTGTGTGTGTGTGTGTGTGTGTGTGTGTGTGTGAAACTGTCTGTGTGTGTGTGTGTGTGTGTGTGTGTGTGTGTGTGTGTGTGTGTGTGTGTGTGTGTGTGTGTGTGTGTGTGTGTGTGTGTGTGTGTGTGTGTCTGTGTGTGTGTGTGATAGATGAGGAACAGTGACAAAGGAAATCAGAGTAACAGTTAAGTCCACTATCAACTATATCTATATATCCACTATCACTACCTATATCTCATATATCCAGTTATCACTAACCTATATCTATATATCCACTATCACTACCTATATATATATATCCACTATCACTACCTATATCTATATATCCACTATCACTACCTATATCTATATATCCACTATCACTACCTATATCTATATACCCACTATCACTACCATATATATATATATCCACTATCACTACCATATATATATATATATCCACTATCACTACCTATATCTATATATCCACCTATCACTACCTATATCTATATATCACTATCACTACCTATATCTATATATCCACTATCACTACCTATATCTATATATCCATGTCTATGTGCCACTACCTATATCTATATATCCACTATCACTACCTATATCTATATATCCACTATCACTACCTATATCTATATATCCACTATCACTACCTATATCTATATATCCACTATCACTACCTATATCTATATATCCACTATCACTACCATCTATATATCCACTATCATTTATATCTATATATCCACTATCACTACCTATATCTATATATCCACTATCACTACCTATAATCTATATATCCACTATCACTACCCATATATCTATATATCCCACTATCACTACCTATATATATATCCACTATCACTACCTATATCTATATATCCACTATCACTACCTATATCTATATATCCACTATCACTACCTATATCTATATATCCACTATCACTACCTATATCTATATACCCACTATCACTACCTATATCTATGTAATCACTATCACACCTATATCTATATATCCACTATCACTGCCTATAATCTGTGTAATCCACTATCACTACCTATATCTATATATCACTATCACTACCTTACTAATAATCTATATATCCACTATCACTTTCTATATCTATGTGTCCACTATCACTACCTAATCTATATGTCCACTATCACTGCCTGTAATCTATGTGTCCTATCTGCCTGTCTATGTATCACTATCACTGCCTGTATCTATGTACCACTATCTGCCTGTATCTGTATATCCACTATCACTGCCTATATCTATATATCATATCACTACCTGTATCTATATGCCACTATCACTGCCTATGTCTAATATATCCACTATCACTACTATATCTATGTAATCCACTATCACTACCTATATCTATATATCCACTATCACTACCTATATCTATATATCCACTATCACTACCTATATCTATATATCCACTATCACTACCTATATCTATATATCCACTATCACTACCTATATCTATATATCCACTATCACTACCTATATCTATATATCCACTATCACTACCTATATCTATATATCCACTATCACTACCTATATCTATATATCCACTATCACTACCTATATCTATATATCCACTATCACTACCTATATCTATATATCCACTATCACTACCTATATCTATATATCCACTATCACTACCTATATCTATATATCCACTATCACTACCTATATCTATATATCCACTATCACTACCTATATCTATATATCCACTATCACTACCTATATCTATATATCCACTATCACTACCTATATCTATATATCCACTATCACTACCTATATCTATATATCCACTATCACTACCTATATCTATATATCCACTATCACTACCTATATCTATATATCCACTATCACTACCTATATCTATATATCCACTATCACTACCTATATCTATATATCCACTATCACTACCTATATCTATATATCCACTATCACTACCTATATCTATATATCCACTATCACTACCTATATCTATATATCCACTATCACTACCTATATCTATATATCCACTATCACTACCTATATCTATATATCCACTATCACTACCTATATCTATATATCCACTATCATATATCCTATATCTATATATCCACTATCATACATACTTACCAGAACAGAGCAGACTGTCATATATCCCATATATATATATCCACTATCATATATCCTATATATATATATCCACTATCATATATCCTATATATATATATCCACTACCATATATCCTATATATATATATCCACTATCATATATCCTATATCTATATATCCACTATCACTACCTATATATATACTATATATCCACTATCACTACCTATATCTATATATCCACTATCACTACCTATATCTATATATCCACTATCACTACCTATATCTATATATCCACTATCACTACCTATATCTATATATCCACTATCACTACCTATATCTATATATCCACTATCACTACCTATATCTATATATATCCACTATCACTACCTATATCTATATATCCACTATCACATATCCTATATCTATATATCCACTATCATACATACTTACCAGAACAGAACGAACTGTCATATATCCCATATATATATATCCACTATCATATATCCTATATATATATATCCACTATCATATATCCTATATATATATATCCACTACCATATATCCTATATCTATATATCCACTATCACTACCTATATCTATATATCCACTATCACTACCTATATCTATATATCCACTATCACTACCTATATCTATATATCCACTATCACTACCTATATCTATATATCCACTATCACTACCTATATCTATATATCCACTATCACTACCTATATCTATATATCCACTATCACTACCTATATCTATATATCCACTATCACTACCCATATATATATATATATATCCACTATCACTACCTATATCTATATATCCACTATCACTACCTATATCTATATATCCACTATCACTACCTATATCTATATATCCACTATCACTACCTATATCTATATATCCACTATCACTACCTATATCTATATATCCACTATCACTACCTATATCTATATATCCACTATCACTACCTATATCTATATATCCACTATCACTACCTATATCTATATATCCACTATCACTACCTATATCTATATATCCACTATCACTACCTATATCTATATATCCACTATCACTACCTATATCTATATATCCACTATCACTACCCATATATATATATATCCACTATCACTACCTATATCTATATATCCACTATCACTACCTATATCTATATATCCACTATCACTACCTATATCTATATATCCACTATCACTACCTATATCTATATATCCACTATCTACCTATATCTATATCCACTATCACTACCTATATCTATATATCCACTATCACTACCTATATCTATATATCCACTATCACTACCTATATCTATATATCCACTATCACTACCTATATCTATATATCCACTATCACTACCTATATCTATATATCCACTATCACTACCTATATCTATATATCCACTATCACTACCCATATATATATATATCCACTATCACTACCTATATCTATATATCCACTATCACTACCTATATCTATATATCCACTATCACTACCTATATCTATATATCCACTATCACTACCTATATCTATATATCCACTATCACTACCCATATATATATATATCCACTATCACTACCTATATCTATATATCCACTATCACTATCCTATATCTATATATCCACTATCATACTACACTATAATCCACTATCATATATCCATATATATATCCACTATCACTACCTATATCTATATATCACTATCATATATCCTATATATATATATCCACTATCATATATCCTATATATATATCCACTATCACTACCTATATCTATATATCACTATCACTACCTATATCTATATATCCACTATCACTACCTATATCTATATATCACTATCACTACCTATATCTATATATCCACTATCACTACCTATATCTATATATCCACTATCACTACCTATATCTATATATCCACTATCACTACCTATATCTATATATCCACTATCACTACCTATATCTATATATCCACTATCACTACCTATATCTATATATCCACTATCACTACCTATATCTATATATCCACTATCACTACCTATATCTATATATCCACTATCACTACCCATATATATATATATCCACTATCACTACCTATATCTATATATCCACTATCACTACCTATATCTATATATCCACTATCATATATCCTATATCTATATATCCACTATCATATATCCTATATCTATATATCCACTATCATACATACTTACCAGAACAGAACGAACTGTCATATATCCCATATATATATATCCACTATCATATATCCTATATATATATACATATATCCACTGTCATATATCCCATATATATATATCCACTATCATATATCCTATATATATATATATCCACTATCATATATCCTATATATATATACATATATCCACTGTCATATACCCTATATATATATATATATATCCACTATTATATATATATATATATATATATATATATATATATCCACTATCATATATCAGCTCTGCTGTATGTCTTACTGCTATTAGCAGAACTGCAGCTCTGCTGTATGT